>NC_040040.1:39924871-40063792 GCF_003713205.1 Coffea eugenioides
GCTCCAGTCCTCACTTTCATGGTTCCAATAACCAGTCACTCCTGGGTCTCCCCAAGTTGTGCATAGAGATCATCGGTCCTTTCTTGACCCTCCACTATATCATTCTCAAGTTCCTTAATCCGAGCGACTTGCATCTTTATAGTTTCCCTTAGTTGATTCACTTCAGCTTCAAGCCTAACATTGTTTTTCGCTAGCGCCTTCCTCTCCTCCACAAACGCCAAAACTACTGGGCTAGGATAGGCGTAAGTATGGCGGCACTCGCAAGGCTGACGGCGGATAGCTAGACTCCAGTGTATGGTAGCTCCTCTGGGCCTGATCTGGTACCTAATCATCGGCAGTGGTGCACGGAGCTGCTCATCAGCCTGACTATCACTAGGGCCACTAGGTCCGTCCATCCTACACAAGTTATAGATAAAACTTAAGTACTCTTAAGGGAAAATGATCAAATGTAATCTTAAATTCAAAAATTTCTAATATGCCCAGGCCAATCCAAACCTAAGCTCTGATGCCACCTGTAACAGCCCCACCTCTCCCTAGGGCGAATCCTAAGGTATCAGTGGACTGTCTGCCCAACTCTTGCTGGGGTTCAGTCGACTAATGAACTAGCAATCCAAATAACTAGTGAAATATCTCAGACATAAAGGGTACAGATCAAAATGGAAATATAAATGCCACGCCACTTTCCATACACAAAATATAAGACTAAAAGTCAAACTTACCACTCCACACTTAATTTACATAATATGCGGCAAACTTACAAGAAGCAAAAGTAAAGTCTTCTAACAAAAGGGATACAAGCCAAAGCGCAAGTTCAAAACAAAAGTGAAAGCTATGAAAGTTCTCGACCACAGTTCCATCCCAGCTCTGTTAAGGAAGACAAAAGGAGTTGGGTGAGTTAAAACTCAGTGAGGTTCCAAATAAACATGTAAGCACATAGCCAATTAAAGGTGTAATATAAACAAGTAACCACTGTATTGAACTATAACAATTAAATCACAGTTCAATTCAAGGATACGGGTGGCTTCCAAAAAGTAAATCCACTTGAGCTTGATCCTAACAAGAATCTGTTGACTCTCTGTCAACGTTTGCATTCAAAGAATATCATGTCTGTAGAACATCACTTGCACCAATTTCCGTCCACCAGTCAACCCCCTTACCGGGCCCGAACACCATAAATAGTAAGTAGGTAATACTCGAGTATACCGGATCCAGATTCAGTAAATAGTTCTCAGGGTTTATCGATTTTCTCGACCAAGCCCTTGCTGGTTCGATACAACCGACTCACCTATGAGGTTGGATACCCAAACAATCATAGTAGTTGATGGAATATCACTCAAACAACTCACATACAGTCAAATATAGAGAAATCACATCTCAAAATAGCAGTACACAGAGGCTCAGTGAAATCGAAGGAGGTCGAGTATGATAAAGTACATGCTCGCCTCAATTTTGTCAAAGCAATGTTTAACTCAACTAGTCACAATTCAAGTATTCAGATATTTCACATAGACAGGTAATAGGCAATGGAACACTCACCTGTCAAGCAAATGCAAAGTTCAAACATCAAGTTCCTTGGTTACGTTCACCTCCGTTTTTCAATCCTAGGGCAACGAGTGAAATCGTTAACAATCTAGGTTTATTACAACCCAAATGTAGGTTCATTAGGTGACCAAGTGAGTGGTTAAATCTACTTAATTCACCATGCAAGTTAGGCCTAAAATGCAGTAAAAGATCATAAGAAAACAAGTTTCATGAGTGCAAGAAAGTTGAGCAAGAGAGAAATTTCATTCAAGTTCTAAGTGGTTTTCGCGGGTAAAACAGTCGCGCCCGCACAGTCTCGGAAAAACGGTCATATCTCACTGTAGGAAGGTCAGAATCAGGTTACGTTAGCGGCGTTGGAAACTAAACTTGAAGGGCTTTCCAACGGTACCAAATGCAGACTCTAGTTCCTCTCTTATCAATACCAGTGATCCGGGGAAGTTGGCTGATGTTTCGGTTCTAATCAGCTCAAAACCCTAACAAAAATTACTCTATTTCCTCTTGCCAACTTCACTTGTTTTGGCTCAAATTCACCCAATTCAACCTTCTAGAGTCCATATACAGGGGATCAAGTTATCTAGCACCATTGTAACTTAAATGCAACACACCAAATGATCAAGTGAACCAAAACAGTCTAGCCAATAACAAGAATCAAAACAGTCCACTAGTTGCCCAAAAACAACCACTTTACTTGCTTCATTTCAATTTCAACTCACACCAAACCTTAAACCAGTATTTAGCCAAGTTCCTTAGGCTTAATTAAGGTGCAAAGAACCACAAAAGTCCAGGAGAAACCTCCCTTTCAAATCCGGTCAGCCAAGAGAAAGGAAAACAGTCCACAAGCTCATATGCATCACCAACTTCCATCCTTTAATTATAGTTAACTTAGCAGCATCCCAAGAGTTATCCTTAACTTTAAAAGGATCCAAATCATGTTAATACATCAAGAAAACCATAAACAAAGTTTTAACAATTAATCAAACACATGGTAGGCTAAACAATCAACCCTACCTGCACTTGTTTAGTTCAAGAAATTTCACCACAAATATCATCCATACAACTCCTAGTTTGCCATCAAAACTTTAAATATTTGATATAATACCATAAAACCAAGAGTTAAGGATCATATACTTCTCTTATATGAAGCTTGAATCACCCAAAACAACCACCAATCCAAAAGCTCCAAGCTTGAAATCACACACTAGAGGTTGTTCACTCCACTAACTCAAATCCTTCACTTTTGATTTTTGCTCAAGATCAACCTAGGCTTTAAAAGACATGAAAATAGAGTTTTCTCTCTTCCCTTGGAAGCTTCAAGGTGGCCGGCCATATGGAGAGAAAATGGAGCCAAGTTTGGTTTAAATTTCCTCTAATTCTTTGGTCAAAAAGGTTGAATGGCTAGGGTTTGGCCACTTGTCTCAATCTTGGCCATTCTCCCTCTAATCTTTGCCAAATCATGTTTCTATCCTCCAAATGTTTTCAATGTCTTACTAACACCTCTAAACTATCATATAAAGTCCCAACCATAATAAAAAGGATATTTGGTCATAAAGTATGTGGTGAAATAAATAATACCAAGTCAAGGAAATATTTTAATTCAAATAAAAGGTAATGAAATACAATGCAAGGGAAATGTTATAATGCATATAGAATGCAATGCAAGGACATGTTATAAGTGATTTAGTCTAAGGGAAATGCAAGTGATTTAGGGGAAATTAGATTTTTAAGTAAGGGTTCTCACAGACAATGTTGCTCTACTTCGCATGTTGATGATGATGTTTGTGATTATTAACTTTGTTTTCTTATTTGTCACTATTAATAGGGTGTATTGTTTGTTGATATTTCAAATTATTTACTTGTAGATTTACTAAGGAAATATTAAAGATACATGACATATCAAGAAGAAAATTGAAGACTTGACAGTTGATGGCATGTTCCGGCAAAAATGAGAAAACTGGCACATTTGACAATCTTGGGATTGAAAAGTGAAAACTTGATTGTCTCATGGTGTTGAATTGTATTCAAATAATATCTGTTTATTTGTTTTTATGGGTTAAGTATTGTGAAATTATAGTGAATTATGTATCGATAATACCTTGGTGATGTATTGGTTTATAAAATACTTGATTTTTGGCTGAAATTTAGCTAAAATTTTGTTACAGGACAATTTTCTATTAGCCATCACGGACACTTGAAGGGAAGTAGGATGAGGATGGTGGGAGTGTTTGGGTATCGAGGCAAAGGACAAGGAAAGGGTCCCACACCTCACCCCCACGCCATTTTCATTTCTACCAGAAATAAATAGTAAGTATTTTCACCTTACTTGTTTCTTAAGAATGGCCCGAGTTGCAAAAATACATCAGGAGATAGTGAGATCGGATTCGGCTGAAGCATAAAGGCCTGACCTCGAGTTAATCAAAATGATGAAGGCCAATATAGACAAACGGGAGATATGAAAAGATGTAGAAGAGGTTGAAGAGACTTCCAAAAAAGAATTTAAAGAGAGAGGAGACAGTGATTTGGACATCAAGGAAGGATCTAAGATGGATTCCTAGGTTTTATACAATGACAACTTCGGTGTGGAGATCGAATGGGATTTGGGGGTTGAAGAGCCCCTTACTCCTCGAGATTTGTCCATGATAGACTTGAATGAGATCTCTTCATTTCGTTAGGAAGTATTCGTTTCACTAGAGTTTAGATATTAGTTGGGCCAGGAGAAACGAATCGGCTATCACATCTCCTGAGGGACAGTGGCTATGTATACCAACCAGTTGGAGGTAGGGATAAGGCTACCAACATCTCGATTCCTCAAAGATAATATGAAATATTGGAAAACTCAAATCATGTAGTTAACCTATAATGCGGTTAGGACATGCAGTTAACATATAGGGCACTTCTCATATTTGAAGCTAATGCATTTTATCTTTCCTTCCGTCTTAACAGTGGCACCCCTCATTAAAGGTTGAGTTATATCAACTATGACCAGTAGTTTAGTATGTCTATTCTCCTTCCCTCCTACCTCTATTATAAGAACATCTCTGGCTGCATGGAAAACTAATGCAATCTTTCTCCCTACTTCTTTAGATAACCAATGGACAGGTAAATTCCAAACCTAGAACCATAAAGAAGTAATATTGAAGGCGGTTTCATCTTCCTCAATGCCGTTAAACCATTCCTTTAGAACCAAAATCAGATTGACTTTAAACCATTCCTTTAGAAACAAAATCTGATTATCTATAATCCAAGGGTTCTCAAAGACGATTCTATCCATATCTTTCTCAACAAGAACAGTGAATTGAAATATATTTGCCTCTAATTCTAATATTCTGAGTCCCTTTGGATATCCCCAAACTATGTTAACAAAATTCTTGACCCCCACAAAATTAACAACTTTATCACATTTTATCTGTTGGGAAAGAGGTACCGGTGCAGACACACAATATCAAAGTTAGTCTAGGATAACTTACTCTTTCCCCAAGTACTACTTAAAATAGGAATAAATCAAATCACCAAGTGATAATGCCAGCAGTGATAATAAAATGTAGGAAAAATAAAAGGCATAGGATACTAAGATTTTTTACGTGAAAAATTCAAATTGGGAAAAATCACGGGATCTAGTCTAGTAAAAAATCTCCACTATCACAAAAATGGGAATACACAGCTCTACCCAAAATATTCAAATGACAATAATATCACCAATATCAACCAAGCGAAATTGCTATAAAATCACTTCCAAAAACTACAGCTGTCAAAGAAGTGAGTTTGGAAAGGTATTACAAAACGAAGCGAAAATCTGAAATCTGAACCAGTAGATGACTAGAGTTTGATGAGAGGATCACGTGTGTAAAATTTCATCTCAATCGGGATTCGAATCACCTTCCAATCAAGATCTTGAAGTTATTTTTCTCTCTCCTATTTCTCTCTCTTTGTTCTTCACTGAGATAGCAAGAGTGGTAGCTGACCTTCATTTTATTTTCTTTTCCTCGGTTGATGAATGATACGACCGAACCTTTTTATCAACCATATAGACTAAGTGTGGAAGCTGGGGATCCTCCTCAACTTGGTCGTCCGCCACGTGGCACACGGGGATTGGATTTTTGGTGACGTGGTGCGACGTGATTGGTTGTCAAGTGAGGTTGGTTGCACCTGATTTTTCCCTCCCTTTCCTTCATCCTGTCTTTTCTGTTCGTTCCTTCCTTCCTTCCGGTTTTGTTTCCTCCTCTCTACCCACTTATCAGCTTCCTTTCTACCCATTCCAACCTGCTTCTTTTCGGCCACATGTTGGTGTTGTTTCCACTCTAAAATTTGCCTTGGTTGCACCTAATTTTTTCTCTCCTCTCTCCTTCGTTCGTCTTTCGTTCCGCTTGTTTTTGCTACTATGTTGCTTTCTGCCCGCTTCCTTTTTCCTTTTCGACCAGGCCCTGAGGCTGTTTGCACTAAAAAATTGTTGTCTCTTCACAGTAATTGTACACCCTCCCCACTTTCTCTCTGTTCTTTCCTTCCCGATGATTAGGTGGCTGTGATGATAAAGCATGTTGCTTGTCCTCGTTACTTCTCCACACAATCAGGTAATTGGTATGTTCGTGCTTGTTTCGCTATTGCTGCTGCTCCTCAAAAAGTTGTTCCGGACGTTAGGGTTTCCTCTGCTTCTTTTACCTACTTTAGAGCTCCGCCGCTTCTCCTTCCAATGCTCTCCTTTCCTTCTCCTCAGCCACCCCTCCTCAAATTCCCCAATTCCCCCAAGCCCAGAACCACCAACAACAACCACCACCAACACCTCAATTCTCCCTTGGCGTTGATTTTGGCATTGATTTTAGGAGAGGTCAGGTTTCGGCTGGACAGATTGCTTGAGGAATTGGACATATTTCTGGACATATTTTCGACTTCTTCTTCTTGTTTTGAGACCGAAGGTCTTGTCCTCGACTATCTTCTGCTTCTTGGCTAAATCGGCTTTTGATTGCTGCTTGGGAGGCATCTCTTATTTTCATACAAATCCAATCTCTCCGCCGCTTGTTAAGTAATTTATACTGATAAAAGTATCCCTTTTAATCTCGACTGCTATTGTAAATGGGAAGATGGGGTTCTCAGCTTTTCTCTTGCTATTTTCAGCTATCAGAATTGTCTGCTCCACCGGTCGGCAGGAGGAGGAGTGGCTGGAGAATGGAGAGGAATAAATGCATCAGCAGTCAGCTCTGTCTGTGAAAAATAAAAAAAATAAATAAAAAACTAAAAACGAAGACGAAGGTGGCAATTGGGGTTCTTATACAAGGGTTTGTTTTTTTCCAGAAGGTGCGTACTTTGTTTACTCTTAGTATTTACCCTCTTCTTTTGCTTTTCTTTTTTTTCCTCTTTTTTTTAATCTATCCTTTTCCCACATTTCCTACACTAAAGTATTTAATCTCATATATAAACACCCCTAAGAATCACAAAATTTCTTGGATTGTTGTCCTCCTTCATGACTAATTATTATTATTATTATTATCAAGTCATTGTTTAAAGAAAAATTTGCATAAGATTTTATTGTTACCTCTCCCAATTTTAGTATATGAAACCTCTGTCTAAAAAAGACTTAAAATTTTAAGGCGCACAAAAGTTTTCTTATATGGTGGACACTAAAAAAATAGTAGTGTTAATTACTACTGTGGTATGCAAAATGGGAGAGCATCGATAAGCGCCCCCTCCCCCCAACACCTTCTTTACTTCATCTTCTCTACTTACTATCTGCAATTCTATTTTTCCCACTCTTGCTAGAAACGTATTATTTGTCATGATCTAGAGTCTTTCGTTGATTCTCTTAACCGTTTGCATCTCTTACTTTGTTAAGTTGCTTGTCGGTAGTTTGTCTAATAAATGACTAAAGCACTTGAGAGTTCAGAGCTGCTAATCATGAACATGTAAGACTTCATGAACTCCAACTTTTCCAACCTGCAGTTTTAGAATTTACTTACTTTGCTTGCCATTCCTTTCTCGCCAAACCCCCTTTGCAGGTTCCTAAATCTGGGATGAACTGAAACTTGATTTAGCAGCACCTTACATTTCATTTAGCTGTCACAAGCATATGTCAACTCCCTACTCCTGACCATATTTGGTCAACGATAGAAATAGTATGGCACATCACTATTATCTACTTAAAAGTTGCTTAGTGATGTGATTGCTTGCACATGTGAATCAGTGTTTTCATTCTGCTACATCAATATCACTTGGAACAGCACACACATTACACCAGTAGTTCTGATAGCTTTTGGCAAATAAAGAGAATGAGATAGAGAACCAGTAGTTCTTGGAGCACCCACTTGGAACAACCAGTAGTTCTTATTCATTCAATTGTTGAGCTTATCCCAAATAGAGAGAGATATATAGAGAACTGTCATTGGTTTCTTGATATAATTTTCCTTTTTCTATTTTTAAATGGACTAATTGGTCATCTAGACATGGTTGTCAACACTATTGCATATGCAAGCATCTTTGACAGGTTTCTTTTCTTTGTTGAATTGGAGATTTCTTTGCTTTGTTGACTTGGTTTAGGACAAGTCAAGCATTATATATATCTCGAACAGATGTCACGCACCTGTTTAGATTAGCTGTTGATCTGATATCAATGAAAAAAATCTGTTTACATTTTGGCTGTTGATTTTGGCAGAAAATGACCATTAGCATTTTGGGTGAAAAGAGGAAGAGAGGATTTTTTTTTTTTTTGGGTTAGAAATTTTTGAGAGTACCGGATAGTGTAACACAATCACTTTGTAGTTTTAAGTGGAAATAGAAAATCCATTTTGGATGAGTTTATATAGATATAAACAATAATAGTTTTATCTAAACCCAAAATAGTTGCTAAAAAGTCTTTCAGACCTCTTGTTGGAATAAAATTTCTGTTATTTGCCCTATATTGTGTTCTTTCTTTTTTATTTTGTTTTGTTTTGTTTTCCATTGTGTTTGTTTATAAGCACTTGTTCTTAGTGTTTTCAAGGTTAAGTTCTTGATGTGATTGCCAAATTTATAGCTGCTCATCTTTCCCAACAACAACCTGATTTCCTTCATCTTGCATTGCCTTTGCCAGAGTAGATGCAAGCAAAGGGTGATGACAAGATGAAAATTGGAATATGAGAGAGAAGGCACTCAATTTATGTCGAGATGTAACAGAGTAAGAATTGTTCTCCATCTGGAAAAAATCCAAGGAGAAAAAAGAGTACTTGCTCCATATATTCTTGACTGGTTTTTTTGCCTGCATGTCTTATATTCGTTCGCTAATTTTAAACTATCCATCTGGCTAATGTGCCACTTTATCCTCAGTTGGAAGTCGTCCGTTAATTATAAAAAAAATATATAATTGATGTATTTTCCCTTTCCATATATTCAGATGAGAGAAGCTATAAGGGATGCTGCTCTAACATTGTCCTACTGGAATAATTACAACAAGATGCAAATTATAGATCTGAGGTATATCCCATGAATTCTTAAAATGCCCAGCTCAATTTTAAGGTTTAAGCACAAGTCTATGTGAAGTCTATTTGGATGATTTTTTGAATATTACTGTTTGGGCTTTTGGTTTGCTGGGGTTCAGACTTGGGAGTAGGTTTCATGAGAACAAACTTGTTGGATTTTGCCATTGCTATATGAGGTTGGTGAATTTCTTCCCTATGGTTTTGTGATAACTGCAATTGCTTTTCACAAAACACTATGCTTGGGAAATTGATCCATTTATGTTGGCTTTCTTTATATGAAGATCATCTTTCTTTTAATCATAGGTCATTGGACTTTATTATTTTTTTTTTAACTTTACAAGTTAATAGGCCTTCTATGTCTAGTGTTTTTTTATGCTTTTGTTCTTAGTATTTATATCTCAACTGCTTTTCCTTTTCCCTATTTAAATTTTATTTTCAAACTATGTTTTGCATTGATATATGCAATCAAAGTTAAAGGTTACTTTGCTACCATTATCAATTGCTTTGGAAATGGCCATGTTTCATTTTCGCTGTTCATTGGGTTGTTTAAATCTAATATGAACCCTCTTTTCTTATTTTTTAGATTTTTCTTTACCTTTTTACCTTGGCTGATATGAATTGAAACCTTGATTATATTGTTTTTATACCATTGTTTTAGGTTAGACGAGATTAAGTATCTTGTTTCTACCAGTAATATACAGTTTTCTTTGTAAAATACTCAAATTAAGTGAAAAAAATGAAAACAGGGCTTGTGGATGAAAGTCATTGTACTGTGGAATTCACTTTCTCCAAGTAAACTTGAGTGCCATTTTTTTTAGTCTTCTTTGTTTGAGTGCGTATTCTAATTCTTCCCTAATTCTTCCCATATACATCCCTGTCCTCCCCTTAAACACGAAATTAGCTCACAAGTCCCTAAATTTATGGATCAAAGATCAAAGAAAGTGTAATTAGCATTGGCACCCAAAAGTTTTTACCTCCTGTGCTAATCGGAAATTGCATTCTGTAAATTTTAAAGGTTACAAAGTGATTTTTGGTTTATTTTGGTGCCTAAAGTTTGCAAGAGACGAGCACAATTAAGGTCCAAAATAACATCAGTTTTGTATTAGGTCCATTAACTTTTGAATTTATGTGACACATTTATTAACTATTTACAAGTCATGAACTACTGATACATCTTGTGGAAGGCAAAGAATGCCTTCCAGCCAAAGACTAAAGGGCATCCATGGCATAGCAGCTCTCAATCCGCTTGTTATGGTTGAAGAGCAGCTATGGTTAAACTATTAAACTTGAATTCCCCTGATCTTGACCAATCCTCCAGTTCAGTCTTTATAGTTTTAGACAACCTGCTACATATGCCTTTTCTCTACTGATCCCAGTTTCCAAGGATAGGATGGGTAATCATTTTCTAAAGAAGGGGACGTTCTGAGTTAAATGTAATCGCAGGAGAAGTTATTGTAATGATGTTGCGCCCCTCTAGGTTAGGAACCAGAAAAGTGGCGCGAAAAGGCTAAATAAGTTTTTTTTTTAAAATGACAAACTTCTACCTGTTGACTAGCTATATACTCTTGCTTATGTCTCTCTTTAATTCCAGGTTGTTTATTCTACCTCTCTACTTGCTTAACCCCTGAGAGAAAAGGGTGGGCATATTCTTGCTGTCCTTAGTGAATGAATCCAGTGTTGTATTTTACAATAAATGCTGGTTATTTACTACTTTCTATTTTACAGGTGGACAGCAATTATCCAGTGAGTCCACCATGGTATGATCTACGTTCCAATAGGATACACATTTGGAGCAGGAATGTTTTAAGATAGACGCCCTGAGAGGAGGTTCCCCTTATGGAGCAAGAGTTTTCTTAGGAGACCACACAAGGGAACCCAGTGAAACAAAGCTCGCACTGGTGGAACACCTGGGAAAGTATATGGCATTGATGGTGAAGAGGTTTGCCCTACCTCATTCCTTCGCAAATGATCATAAAGATAGTAGCTAGCCCCTGCAGAATCCGTTATTGGATGTGTCATGCTATTATATATTGTAATTCCATTTTTTGCCTTGTATCTATACCAATGGCACTTTTCCTTTGTGATTCTGGAAGATGTGAGAACATACTCCTTGTGTGTAAATAGTTGACAAATTGGTACTCATTCCAAAGCTGATCGCTATTTGCGCATTCTGTGTTCATAGGAAGTTCCTGAGTACACAATGTAGAAGACTCCATGAAACAAGGACTCGTTGATTTATTCTCCCATTTTAGAACTTCTTTTGCTGTTATTATCTTTAAGAGGAAAGGCATAGAAAATTTTACTCCTGGTGTTTTATCTTTAGTCAAATTATGTAAACTAAGAAAGTGCACCACCACTTGGTGATTACTGATATTTATATTGTTAGCTGAAATTTGTATCCGTCCCTTCGTGAGTTTCCTGCTTTCGGTAGATTTGAGTTCTCATATGAATCAGGAAGATTTGGGATATGGTCTACTTTCTGCACTAAAAGTCCAAAAATTATATTAATATAAATGTTTTGACTATTTTGAGAGCATGAAAAGATAGCAAAATCTAACTTCTAATAATGTTTTTAAGTTTAAGTAGCTGCATCATTAGTTGACGGATCTTGTAACTAAACCATAGTGCAACCTAGCCTTGAGATAGCAAACGTAAATGACAATTTGGACAAAATTCTCTAATATTCTGGTTTTTTGTTGAGAATAACACTTGCTAATTTTTACATGATTACATACTCAAGAGGATTTGACTTTTATTGATCAAGGATGCAACCATCCTCAATAGTAAAGATCAACCTCCACTGGTTTAGGGGTGCTCTTGTTATATTAAAGTTTGCTCTAATTTTGGTTCAAAAAATTTTTTTTGGTTTATCTGTAACTAAATTCCATCAAAAACAAACAAATTCCATGAATGGATCCATTTTGGATTAAGTAGAAATCATTTTACTAAACTGGGCATCTCCATCACTTTTTCCCTGCCTCCTAGTTTGTTTCCAAGAGAGAAAGCATTAGTCAACCTACTAGGATTTGTTTTGTGGTTTGGCCCAATAAATGGGCTGGCCCACAAACACAACATTATCCTCCCCACCAAACTCGTTTGGCGCCAACAGCCTCTTGGTCTGTTGGTCGGGTTGGTAGGAGGTCAAGGGTCCAACCCTTGTTTCCCACCAAAAATTGCCACTTAATTGTGGCTGTCACCTTCGGGTGGCTTCCTTCGACGGGATTTCCCGTCGACCCCCCTTCCCCTTAGAATAGGTTAGAGTAGGTTATACAACTGTTATCGTTGCGACAAAAAAAAGGCTCGTTTGGCACTCCTTGATATTGGATCCTACATCTCCTAAATCGAATTCCTCTCCACCAATTTTCTTGCTTGAAAGAGTAAATTTTGTAGGATCTCAATAATCTCATCTGCCATTTTACACCTTTAGCAATACTTTAGGAATATTGCACCCCAGTTTGTCAGATCACAGCCAGAAAGTGGGAAGCCTAGTAAAGGAATAAGATATTGGTGGGTCTCACTAATCCAGGGAGAAAGAACAAAGGCTAACCTTGAGAAACCTCTCTATTATGCAGAAAAAAAGGCAGATTTCATACTGTAACTCTCTTTTAAATTTTTATTTTTTGTCAAATTTTGAGTGAAGAGCAAAGAAGAGTAGCTAAAGTACAAGACTGACAGAAAACAATCAGATTTTTAGAAACTAAAGGCAATGTCTACAAAGATCTAAGCTTCGATATACCTGTCTCAGCAAAGTCATGGTTGGAGTTTTTGAAAACTCTACTTCATATCCTGGCTCATCTCCCATATTCTAAAAAGCTCTTCAGCTTAAAAGGTCGTTCTTGTTCATGAAGTTGGAGCAATCAGACAGTATTAAAGGTGGTACTCTTTAATGCATTAATTACCATAGACATATTGGATTTCAAATTTTGTATTACTACTGGGAGATCTAGAATTTCGGAGGAACAATTGAAGAAAACTCTCACAGAAAGAGACCTAGGCACAATTCTCAAGAGAGAGAATTTTCAAATACTCTCACACGCGGGAGAGAGTCAACTTTGTGGTTTGCATAATAAATATTATTCGCTTGTTAGGGTACATGCATGATCTTGACATTATATTTAGTTCATTAATATGACATGCATGCATGTGATTTAATGACATATATGATAGGCTGAGAATTAATCTCAATGAATTTTATAACTTTTATCAGTTGGATGTTATACTGATTCAAGTATCTTTCATAAGTTCACTTAATGAATATAGAAGTTTTGCTGCTTCTATGAAAATTTGAGCTAATTTTCTAGAGCACTTTTAAACTGGATGAAGCACATATCCATGATGTGCTAACTTAACAAGCTTATTTAAAAATTTCTTGACCATCATATATGTGAAGTATTTACATAGTCTCAAGTAGTTATAATTTAAAGGTTAAGTCCATTCTGTCAAGTAGTATGAGAAGGCTGAAATAATAAATGAAGATTTAAAGGTATTGCTACTTTGTTAAGGTAACATGTTCATACTAGATGCCCAACTTTCTTTACTAGTATGAGTGGGATGTTGTTGAATATTTCAATAAAAATAAAAAGACATATATTTTCTAATTCAAGCCATTTAAGTTACAAATCTATTAAGAATTTTCAATTATAATTCTCTCCCATAAATGTGTAACTAAGGTCCACTAAAGTGTTACTTATGGAAATGTTTTATTAATTCAAATAATAATATTTTCTACCTTTATACAAAAAAATACTGCATTGCAACAAAAATTTTTGTGTTTATTCTATTTAATATCTGGAATTGTAAACCCTATTATTTCAACCTACACATGGAGGATTCTAAACAATTGTATCACATCATTTTTCTTAGGTCTCTTCTTCGTTCTATATTACTACCGCATTGGGTATTAATAAGGTATTGTGTAAAGCTGTGAGTTCAATTATTTGTATGGATTTAGTAGAAGCAACAAGATAAATTGAGAAATGTTTCAGATGCAACAAATCATTCATCTCACCAATTGTTGTCTAAAGGTGTATGAATCTACTCAAAAGAGTGACATAATCCGCATCTTCCCTAGCCTAATTACTCTCTTTTTCTTCCTTGCTAGTTGTTTGAGTTGCTTAAGTGCTCAAGAACCAAAATTTTGCACTACGAAAATTCTTGGCAGATATTTTAAGCTTTTAACGGAAAACAAAGTCCCCGCTATTTATTTATACAAAAATGCACAAATATAAGAATCTATACAAGGTGTAGAGTAACACACTTGTAAACAACCTAACACATTTGTTCTTACATATCTTTACCTTGAATCAATTTTGTCAAGCCTTTCAAGTTTTGACTGCAAAACTTTGGAACAAAGATTCAACCTTCTGGGATGTTTTCCTAGTAGCTACCTGCTGTGTACCCTCCATCAACATGGATAACCTGACCAGTAATATATGATGCAACAGGAAGGTTGAGGAATGCCACCAGTGGTGAGACCTCATTTGGCTCTCCTAGTGGACGGAGAGGAGTCCGAGACATTATAGGCCTCATCTGTTGAGCAATAGTTTCATCATAGTCCTCCTGTAAGCGTTCATCAATTATATTAGTTAATATACGTATGGTGCCATTATCTTGAAGTGTTTCATTGATGTGTCTGTTCTTGTAAACTTATATACAGTTGATTTTGCTTTAATTCAATTTTTTTTTTTTTTTTTGCAAAAGGAATTTTGAAAGTTAAACGTAGCTGTTTTATAAAAGTTTAATCCTGTATACACTGTTATTAGCGGGTACGGATGGATACCACCTAATCTCAATTTTAATTTGAACTTCAACTCTTGTCCATATGTCATGCATTCATGTTTGCTGATATGTACATAGTAATATATACAAGTTTAATCTTTCAATAAATTAGTAATCTAAGGCCAACTTTGAAGTGCACAATTTTGCCCAACATTTTTATACTAATAAACTAACTTATATTGAGTTGAAAAAGATTCATATTGTTAAATTTTGATTGACCCTGTTTTAGACTTTTCAACCTTGTCGAAATTTAAGAGATTAATTTTTTGGAGAAGAACTAGCAAACATAGAAGAGATTTGGAATAGAAATATATTAGAAGTTAATAATCAACTTGTTAGTTTCGGAGGGAGAAGGAATTATAAGTAGGAGCTTATGAATTCAAAACTCCTCAACTGTCAAGAAAAAAAAAACTTACTAGTTTTGGGCGAGTGGTTCGCACTCCGTGTGGTGCAACAGTGTTGACGCGGATCTTGTCCTTCGCCCATTCACATGCCAAGTTCTTGCTTAGCTGATTGATTGCACCTGTAATTATAAAAATAACGTAACAACTTGAAAAGTATAATAAATTTGAAACTTCAAAAATTAGAAATTCTAAACTCAAATTCCTCTGTCCCTTTTCACTTCTAAAGTCTCATCCCCCTCTCCAATTGGAAAAATTTTTAAAACAAAAAAAAAAAAAGTAATGGGCTAAATTGCTCCTTGCACTGTTGATGTATTAGACTTGAGAAATTTTGAATTTCGATCTAGAAAAAAGGTTCCAAAGCTTCTCTGTTTGCTATTTTGTTTAATTTTTTTTTGTTGTAACGGCACATCTAACTTACCTAACCTACTTCTACTCCTGGGGGGAACCTACTCTATGGGGTGGCCCAACTGAGTCGGGAGAACTTGACGGGGACTGAACCACCATTAGATCAAACGGGTGCACCACACACCCGTATGGATTTAAAACAAATCTCATATTGAGGCACATTGATGGGAGGCAAGGTTTGAACCCTTGACCTCTCATCCCACAATTAATGTGGTGGCCAACTCCTCTAGAGGGAGTTGGTTTGCTATTTTGTTTAATTGATTAATTGCGATTAGCACTTATAATTCGAATAAATTGTGGGTTGCATCAGGATCTAATCCAAAAAGTAATTATTTTTAAGTATATCCTGAGATAAAAACTACTCATTAGGAAAATTTGTTGGAGTTAAATGAACACAGGAATGTTACTTTTCGCATCAATATGAATACTGAAAGTATTTCTGGAAAAAATCAAATTGGTTTACCCAATTGGTTCAATTTTAAGGTAGAAGGTTAGTGTTTTGCCCAATTGTTCATTAGATACTAGTAATTAAAGGTGTACGATACCTTTTGAACTTCCATAAACCGAAGCACCTGGAAGTGAAGTGCTACCAGCCACAGATGAGATAAAAACTATACTTCCAGCTTCTGAAGCTTTCAGAAGCGGATATGCAAGTTGACACAAGTGGTAAGGACACTCGACATTTGTTCCCAACACACGTGAAAAATCTTCGGCAGAAAGGTCTGTAGCTCTTCTCAAGATAACTGTTGCTGCATTGTTAACCTAAAGATTGAAACGTAGCGATAGAATGGTGAATGAATATGTAATGGACCAGGGACGAATTTGGAAATCAAAATTAATGTAGATCATATGGTAATGAATGCAAAGCTGATAATTATGGAGAATGTGTGTTGATAGTCTTGCTATTATCAAAATTACGACAAAGTACAAGTTTCCAATTCATCGTCTACATGAACATTTATTAAATCGTTCAAGTAGTTTTCCAAGATAGCTTTGAAAAGTGGTTACCCTCAAAATCCAATAGGGAGTACAGATGATGAATTGTGAAGAAGGCATTCAGAGCATTAGAACTTGGATTTTGTACTTGATCAAAACTTGCAACATGGATGTCTTGAGAGTGCATCGAAACTTTCTCCTTGGACTCAAGTTCTGTCCAGGAGGGAAATAATGATGCAGGAGCATGTTAGCGAGGACAGAACGTTGTACTTTATCAAAACTTGCAACGTGGATGTCATGAGAGTGCATCAAAACTTTCTCCTTGAACTCAAGTCCTTTCCAAGAGGGAAATAATGATGCAGGAGCATGTTAGCGAGGACAGAACGAGGAATGGACAGGGAGGAGCCACACTCCGACCCAACACAACCCCCCCCCCCCCCCCCCCAAACACAACAAAAAAATCAAAAAAAGTTATTAAAAATTAGGATTTCCTCTCTTGAAAATTTAATAATATTTAAATGGGTTTTTTTATAAATTTAAATTTTTGCTGGGCAAACTTTGAAAATACTAAATAATATAAACATAACTTTAGATATGTTAAACCTTGCCCCCTCTAACTAAATTTTCTAGTTCCGTCTATGCATGTTAGTATTTGGAATTTGCGTGGTTGGTGCACAAGTACAAAAAAATGCCATAGTAACCCTTACATGTGGAAGAGGAACTTTTCAGTTTAGTATTTCCCCAAAATTAGCAAGAATGCAATACTTTTCTATAATCTTTGTCTTCGTATACCTGATGTATGTGACGTGTGCCGATTCGAAAGGCGAATTGTTGTAAGCCTTTTATTAATGATGGTAGCAGTGCAACAGATAACATTGAAGACGAAACAAATATAACCTTTTTTTCTAAATTTCATTTTTACCTCAAAATTTTTTTTAAAGTGCTGTTTCTCCTCAAATTTTTGTTTAGAAATTATGTTAACCTTAGATTGAAGGGTGTTTTATTAATTTTAGGGTAATTTTATTTGAAAAGTTTGACTATTTGAGTTTAACCATTAAACCTACAGAAAAATCTAATGGTTTCACTTTGATTAAAACCACAAAGATCAAATTATGGGTTTTCAGGCTATAGGGAGCTAAACTATACATTCGCCAAATCATGGGGAGATTTTTTGCATTTTACCCAAGATAAAATTGATAGCTATACATTCATTTATGTTCTATGGATCTTTTCCGGTCATTAAGTTTGAAGAAAAGAAAAACTACTCTAGCCCCTTTTCTTAAGAGTAGGGGATATTTTGGGGAGTTGAAGAAAAGAAAAACTACTCATTGTAAGAGTATTTTGGGGATATTGAAGTGAATTTATTTCAAAACTAATAATTTTACTCCCTTTATTAAGAGTAGGGGAATTGTTGATTTTGTCTAGCTAAACAAGATGGGATGTCCCTGGTATTGTAAAATCAAGAGAGGTCAAAAATAAGAGGGGAGGTTAGTGTAATTTACTCAAAAACAAAAAAAAAAAAAAGAAACTTTTCTCTGGTAGTAGAATCCCTACTGCCCGAAAATTTGATCCCTATAATCCAAATAAAAGGTGGGCTTAAATTGGGGAAAAAAAATAATTTGAAAAGTGAAAAGTTGTTTTAAAAACACGTTAATACTTGTTAAATCAACTTTTCGTCTTTTAAGTTAATTTCAACAAATCAAAAAACAGGCGGAAGATTCTTAAAGGATCAATTGTGAACAGTACACGTTTAAAATAACCTATTCTTACCCGTTTCTTCTAGAAATTAGAAAACAAGTCATGCATGATTCTCAAAATTTTCAATTATAGAATTCATTTACAGCTGTGATTATGGTTACTTATCCTGCAAAATATCTGCAGTTCAGTACCTATTTGGGAAATTAACTCAAACCAATAAATCTCAAATATTTCACCCAAGAATTACTTTGGATGCAATTCAAATTCCGAATTTTTTTTCCATTTTCCCATTTATTAACTCATAATCAGACCTTGGTAACAAACTATCTGCAATTTGACAATTTAAAACCGACTTTTCAAGCAACTAAATATTATCCAATGGATGAAAATGAAAAATTTTATACTTACCAATATGTTCAGCTTCCCATTAAAGGTGGAAGAGACATTATTCATCAGTTCTTCTCTTTCTGTTCTTGATGACAAATCGCAAGTTGAGCCATATACTTTAAAGCCCTTTGCTCCCCATTCTTGCAGCCTTTCATCAAGGTCCTTTTGGTTCCTTGAACATGTGTATACTGTGGCCCCAAATCCTGCTAACTCTTCCACTATGGCATGCCTGAAATTTTGGGTCAAATAGTTAAAATGGGGTTATCCCATTTGAGCTTTCAAATCATTCTTTTGAAGAGTGCAGAATCACATTCTAAATGTGCCTCAAACCTAAGTTATTAGGGACATAATCGCACATATTTACGAGGAAACAAGGAGGAAGCAGGAATTTATGCTATGTTAAATTGGATATGAGAAAGACAAATGATTGTATTGAGTAGGTTTTTCTACTCGTTGAGAATAACATTTTTGTATAGATACACTTAAAAGTTGTCCAATTGATTCTTAACCTACCCTTTTGGAGGATTGAATGCAAATTAATAATGAAACAATTCACCAAGTTTTTGATGTAAGAATAAATACAGGAACAATATCTGTAGAAACTTGCTTACCCAATGCCTCTGGTGCCACCAGTAACAAGGGCAGTCATGCCATTGAGAGACCATCTACCCTTCAGCTGTTCACCAGCCATGCTTTCTTTGTCTTCCGAATGAGTTGAGAAAAATGCGAATTGGAAGAAATGGTGAGAGAGCTGCTAGTGTTAACCACTATTACAAAGATGCAAGGATGGCTGATAATTGTATATGTAGGCTATTTATTAGTCCAAGAAAAGCACAACAATCATCGAAATCTAGAATACATCACAGTTTTGTAGTCAAGATAAAGGTCAGCAGTTGTGAACTTGCGATGGGTGGAACCAAACGGCGTAAATATTTGAACGGGGAAATGTGGTTTTGTTGACCAGGATTCCACTGAGGCTCATTGGGATTGCTTTTAATAGAAGATACAATTATTACAACAGGCGAAATAATAAATACAGTAATGGGCATGGCGGCACTGGATATTCTGATATTATTAAAAGAAGGTGAACTAAAGGATAATACAGTTTCAGTTTGAAGTTGAAAGGCTAATTGTTAAATGTCAACTCTAGAAAGGGGAAAAGGGAAAAATGCACTTTTCATCCCTAATGTTTAAGGTGTTAACCAATTTCATCCCTAAAGTTTCATGCAAAACACATTTTATCCTTGTAATTTTATAATTTTGATTAATTTCATCCTTCAAGTTTTACGCAAACACATTTCATCCTCATAATTTCCTAAATTTGGCTAATTGAGGACAATTGGTAGATTGTCAAGCAATTTGAATGGGATAGCATCACTTGATCACGACATGCCTATTAGGTAAAAAAAAAAAATTGGATCAACAAAAAGCTCAAAAATCTTTTCTTAATTCACTTTCTCATTTTAATACAAAAAAGACTAAGAAATTTTTAGCGACAATTACTTTCTTTTTAATCACAATCGAATAAGAAGATCCAAAGAAAATGAAGTCAGTGGGAAAGAAACAATCCCACCATAGCCAATTGAAGAAAAATGTCAAACAGACCCAATACAACTAATTGGAGAAAAATATTAATGCAAAAGAATGAATGGTTTGGATTGTCATTTATTTGCAAAATTTTGTTTTGTTGCATCATATACTTGTTTTTCAATCATCTATTTATCTTTCAATCTATTTATTTAGTTTCAAATATATCATATCACAATTTAAAGGGAAAAAAAAGAGATAGTCTCCTATCCAAAAACACTTGTTGTTATTTCTATACATTAATCAATAATTGAATTAAGTATTAATAATACAATTATTAATGGGACATGTGATGATATTATGCCTAAATTTGTTAACAATCCTTTAATTGTCTTTAATTGGTAGGAATTGTAAAACTATGAGGATGAAATGTGTTCTACATAAACTTTAGGGACAAAATTGGTCAAAATCACAAAATTATGAGGATGAAATGTGTTTTCTATGAAACTTTAGGGACGAAATTAGTGAACACCTTAAACATTGGGGATGAAAAGTGCATTTTTCCCAAGGGGAAAATGAGCTAAACTTTGTTTAAAATTAGGGCTAATCACATTTTATCCCCTTAAAGAATATTCCATTTCTCAGTTTACCCCCTAACCTTTAATTTTGCTCAATTAACCCCTTTAGGACAAAATTGCCCTTGTATTATTTTGACTTTTCATTTACCTTGTTTTCCTTTCTTTTATTTCTTTTCTCTTTCTTCTTTATTTAATTCTTCCTCTTTCCCATAAAAATCTTCACCTTAATGATTGAAATTAAAAAAGAGGAATTGCAAAGATCTATATTCCTTAAATGATTAAAAAAAATCCAAATCACTTTCCTAAAATACAATTTTTTTAGCCTTTCAATTCTTTTAATTTTGGATTTTCCTCTTTCCTTTCTAGGTTCTCATTTTATTCCCAAGAAAATATTTTAAGATGAAATTGTGACCAGATTAATAATCATCAATTGAAATTTGTGACACGTGGCATCATACAAAAAATCAAAATTTAGTTTTTGATGCCTCTTAAACCTTCACCCCAAAATATGCAATTACAAACTCAAAACAAAAATTTTCGTTGAAATGGAATTTCTATTGGAAAGGATGAAAGAGAGAAGAAAGAGAAAAAGAAATAAAAGAAAGGAAAACAATTTTATCTTATGATATTTTCTTGAGAATAAAATGAGAAACTAGAAAGAAAAGAGGAAAATCCAAAATTAAAAGAATTGAAAGGCTAAAAAAATTGTATTTTAGGAAAGTGATTTGAATATTTTTTTAATCATTTAAGGAGAAAATAGATCTCTGCAATTCCTCTTTTTTAATTTCAATCATTAAGTGAAAATTTTTGTGGGAAAGAGGAAGAATTAAATAAAGAAGAAAGAGAAAAAGAAATAAAAGAAAGGAAAACAAGGTAAATGAAAAGTCAAAATAATGCAAGGGCAATTTTGTCCTAAAGGGGGTTAAGTGAGCAAAATTAAAGGTTAGGGGGTAAACTGAGAAATAAGGTATTCTTTAAGGGGATAAAATGTGATTAACCCTTAAAATTATTAGCTTAATTGCACTTTGCACCACTCCAACTATTTCTATATTGGAGTGTGCAACCTAAACTTCTAATTTTTGCAATGAACTACCTGCAACCAAAACTATTTCTAAATTGAAGTGTGGGTTTATTGACCAGGATTCCGCTGGGGCCTTTTGGGACTGCTTTTAATGAAAGATGCAACTATTACAATTCTATAAATATAGTAATGGCAGCACTGCATATTATTCAGAGAAGGTGAACTAAAGGATAAAAAACGTATTCTAGTTTGAAGTTGAATGGGTAATTCGTAGATATTACTTTTGGGAAAAATAAAGGAATAAATGAGCCAAATTTTGATTGGATAGTGGATTATTTGCAAAAAATTATCCACTTACATCATCAATACATTTTCCTACCACCTTTTTATCAAGTGCTGCAGTATTTTTTTAAAAAAAATTATTCCAAATGATCTACTATCCAAGTTTAGAATTATGAAATTCAAGATCACATAAAATTTTAGGGTTAATTTCATTTTGCACTCATGAACTATTCCTAGATTCTTCCAAACTATTGTTGACCTAGGCAAAGAATTGTTGGTTTCACATCGGCCACCAACTCAGTTTCTAGCAAAATAAATGAGTTGTGGTTTCTGGATATTGTTAACTAATTTATTTAGACCGAAGCCATTACATTATCACTTAAGTTCTTAGCCACCGTGTTTTAGACACCTATTTGGCCGGATAATCTCAGCTGAATAAGTAAAAAATTTGTTTGATAACTCAATTCATTACATAAATTTAATGAATTCAAATTTTAATATATTCAAATGTGTTTGAATAAAAAATAGAATACCGTAATTAATCAACCAATTTGAACTAGGTAAAATTACTCTAAAAAATAAGTGATAAGTGAATGCAAAAGACGCTCAAATGTTAGGATTCTAGTACTTAACAATTTAATAAATTAACATATTCAAATTTTATAGTTCAGTTTTGTCAAATTCACCCTAATAGTCCATGGCAAATCTTTGATAATTTAAGGTTGTGTTTGGATTGCATTTTCTATAATTTTTTGTAGAAAAATTACTGTAGTGATTTGATGTATGTGAAAAAAAATAATAATAGGAAAATGTAATCACGAAAAATGACGCAATTTTCCGGCTGAAAATGACTGTCCAAACAAGTCCTTAGATGCTTGGAATACCTATTAGACAATTCTCTTATTTCAAATGACAAAGTCAACTTTTGTTCGTAAAACAAAACACTGTATGCGGCGTTGACTTGGTGGCATGATTTGGTCACGTGGCCAAATCAAATCAGTACTAAAATCAAATCATTACTATACCATCCCATTCTAGCAGTCTTGCTCGTTGACTTTGAATAATATCTTCCCCTTTTTTTTTTGCTTAATGTCAAAAAAATTAGTGTGATGACCAAAGCGGCAGAATGAAAAATGAGGCACTTAACATATAAAACAGGAAAACCAAAGAAACCCATAACTGACTTGTTCTATTCGGAGTAGTTTTTTCTTACATTTGAAGCAGGTAGCTCTCTATATGATTTATATTTGGTTAAAGTTTATTTGATCTTATTTCATGAGTTCCCCTTTTTCTAGATATTTTCAATTTTGAATATTTTTTTATAAACTGGTTCAGATTCTTTTTTAGTACATATTTCGTTAAAGCGTAGACATTGTAATGTCTCCAACATGTGATAAAAGTGACAATTATATAAGAAAATTTTCATAAACCGATAATTGACTTGATCAATTTGAAATATTTTTTTCCTTTTTTTTATTCTGAAACAACATTTGGACCAAATATTTCTCTATATTATCTATTGTCTTTTTTTATGAGTTCCCCTTTTTCTAGATACTTTCAATTCTAAATATATTTTTTTTATATTTCAGATTCTTCTTTAGTACATACTTTGTCAAAGTGTGGAAATAATAATAATAATGTCTCCACCATGTGATAAAACTGATATATGTAAGAAAATTTTCATAAACCTTCCCCGAGATTTGAAATAAGCTCATCTGGTCAAAATCTTGATACGTAAAATCGATCTATATTCCCGATAAGGTCATATTGACAACACATAACTAGCAGTAGTATTACATGACACTACACTACGGGCGCCAACCATTGTCTGAAATGGAGGTTCCATGGTACTGTTCTTGAGCATTTGAATGTTGCTTTCAACTTTGACTTTAGAAACTACATTCATCCCATAAAAATATACTCACTTTTCTTTTATATTTTTCTTAAATTACAAGTCTAATTCTTTTTTAATGATAGTTAGCATATGAATTTGCTACAATGCCCAAAGTTAATGTTAGGAGTGGGCACGGGTCGAGTACCCAGTTCTAACGTGATTTAGTTGACCTGACTTTAACTTATAGAATCAATAATTTTTTGACACTAATCTACTCTGCATGTCTCCGAGGATCCTATTCTCGAGTACACAAAAAAAAAAGGACGGGTTATAGGGTACCCCTATTATTCCTTTTATAGTACTGCTGAAGCAACTAATAACGTAAAATCAACAATACACCTTTTAGCACTAAATTCAAGTACATTAAGTTGATTATTGTGAACATTACTAGCCAAGAAAAGTTGCTCTCATCATATGCATGGAAGGGATTGAGATAATATGTATAGGAACCACGAATATGAAACAAAATCAGTAGACAAATTAATACACATAGAAAATGCCAAATCAAAGTTTCATTTGAGGTCTGGGCTCAAGGTGACTTTCCGAATATTTTACTACAATCTAACAAAAGAAAAAAAAAAGGAATTAAACAACTAATCAGCTGGACGGAGAACAAATTCTTCAACAAAAATCACAAATTAAAACATTGAACATCAATGCAAAAGGTTTATCCTTCTACATCATATTAAGGAGAACAAGTAACTCTTCAAATCTTCAATCTTCAATATTAATAATAGAATGCTCATCTATCAAACTTAAAATTTCTACAAAAAATAAAAGCAACCAAGAAAAATATTAGCACAAGTTGAAACTCAAATCAATAAGATAATTTTGAAAACCTTATAACAATTCTTTGGTTGTAAAGATTAGAAGGAAGAGAAGGAGAGGAGATTGAGAGACATCAGCTAAAGGTTGAAGACTGAGAGAAATTTGGAAAGTTGATGGATTTAGGGTTAATAACTTAAGAAAATTATAAAATGACCCCTATATTTTCTAATATTTATATAATATACCTACAGGTCAGGTACTCCAAGGATTTTTATTTTTATAATCCGTATTTGTATTCGAATTTTTCGGGTACCCGACCCTTATCTACTTTGCTGAGGGAAACCGGATCGGATATCCTAACTTTTGGATTGGAGGGATCGAATTGCTTGGATTTTTGGATTGATGGGTTTTTTTCCCCACCCCTAGTTAACGTGCATCTTAATCAACAAATATGCTATTCTATTAATCAACTATTCCGCTAGAAGTAATAAATAGAACACTAAAACAAGTATTAATGGAAGGACGTATAAGGAAAGTACCAAGCAAAAATTATTTCATTAACTACCATTTTTCATCTCTGTGAAAGTGGAAGTAAGCCTGTCATTATGGAGAGAGTAATATCTTTCATTTAGTACCTTTTATTTATTTATACTATTTTTTGTGCTTAATGTTAAAAATTTTAGTTTGATGAACCAAAAGGACCAAAAAAGCAAAAAAGAAACACAAGCACACGAAGACAAAAGAAACCATAAGTTGACCAATTCCATTTGGACCATATACTTATGTTTTTTTTTGTTTTTGAAACAACATTGTTCATTTTTCTCAAGCCAACATTTCAAAAAATACTTTTCTAGAAGTATTCTATTCCAAATATTTTTCTGTAAGACTAGTTCAAATTCTTCTTCAGTATATACTTCATATAATGATTTCGTTGTCATGTCATAAAATTAATATTTTCGTAAATCGCCATTGAGGTTTCTGATGATGTCCTTGGCCCCTAAAGTTGGCAATATTACACTACTTACCATATGTTGCTTGTCAATCTAACCAAATCAGCACTTCTACATTAAAAGAATGAAATTTGTTCAAGAGGCAGGTAAGTAGTTTTCCATATTATGCTTGCACATATGGCTACAAAATAAATATGTACCCTAATTGGTAGACTCTGAGCCAAAAATGATATCATGTAAAAGTTAAATTGGTAAAGTACACAAAACCTTTGTGTGCTTTGGTCGAAAGTTAGGCACTCCCTTAACGTTGAAATTTACCCCCAAGGACCTTTTATCTTTTTATGGTATGATTTAACGTAAAAGTTAGATGAGAATCATCCAAATTGACAGATGCACTGCACTTAGTTGACAAGTGAGTGTAAATGTGACGTAAGAGCGTAATTTGGTAATCTATTTTTTCATACTTTTCTTTTACTTTTCCTTTTTCCTTTCTTTCCTTTTCTTTTCACATTTCTTATTTTTATTTTGTATTTCTTATCCTAATTCTTCAGCTAATTGCTAAATCAAATTAGATGCAGCAATGGTGGCGACGCTCGGCGTTCTGCTACCGCCAGCCACCACCATTTAGTGGCAAACCTCATCAAATTTTAACCTAAAAATTAGACAAAAAAATGGCTGAAAATGATAGAGCAGGCCCAAAATTGAAATTGATACAACCCTCTTTGTCTCCCTAAATCACCACCAGATTGTATGAAGTTTATATTGGGACGACCCTTAGGATCCGCAGAACAATTTTATATTACCAATTAATCATCAAAATGCATAGATAAGCATTAATTTGTGGCAAAACCGATACCTTGCTTGAAAGAATAACTACACGCAATGATAATGAAGACGACGATAATTAAAGATGGTGGTGGTAATGATAAAGATGGAAGTGACATGGTGCTGTTGGTTGGAATTGAGGAAGGAAGAAAAGCAATGAAAAATGAAAGAAAAATGGGAAAAAGCTAAACAAAAGGAAAAATAAGGTCTGGTCCGTGAAGTTGAATGAAGAAGATAACAAATTTCTTAAAATTTCAAATGACCCTTTCAACTGACTTTCCTCTTCAATGAGGTAATATGCTTTTTGAAACGAAAATTCAACCCGCCAATTGACTTTTAATATTATATAAATAAGGGCAGTACAAGAATTTTACACAATTCCTTCCATAAAGATGATTTTCATCGAAGTCTCGGATCAATTCATATCACTAGGGGGTCCTCAGGATATTTTGAAGCCAACACAAGTTTGCTCAATTAGTAAGAACGGATTACTTTCTCACAAAAGGTCATATGTTCGAATCCTGCTATTGATGTGAGAACTATGTTAGTTGGCGATCTGTAAGTATCTCTGTAAACGACATATGGTTCCGAAGGCTTGCCCTGACCTGTGGTGGTGACCGAAGCCGAACCCACTCAAACTTTTAGTTAACAAAAAAAAGGATATTTTTGAAAAGTATGGGTATTAAGTGTTTATTCTGCATGTTTTAGTGCGCTTAATTATGGTTATTTTGGTGTTTTTTAGGTATTTCAAAAGTGCATGTGCTAGGGTTTTAGCTTACTTTAATATTAATTGGTTTAAGGTAAGAAAGTTGCATTTTTACAAACTAAATGATCTTCATTTCATGATACTTTTAGGTGTTAAAGGATCATGGATGATTGAGCACAAAGTTTAGAAGTTAGAGTATTTACATGAAGACTACAACGAGTTTTTCACTACACATCTGGGGGAAACAAGAAATGAATGCAACAAAGCAAGGAGAAAAGCTAGCACAAAATGAACTTTGAAGGTGGTTGGTGCTGGCCACAAAGTCAAGGCTGGCTACAAGACTGGTTGAAATCAGAAGTTGGCAAGGTATAAAATTCAACTGCAGCCAAAGCTGGATATGAATGCCTCAAGACTGACTAGAGTGTTGCTAGCTAGTGTAAGGCCCAAAGACAACCTAAGAGGGGGGTGAATTAGGTTGATTAAAAATACTTTATTGAGTTTATGCACTTTTTCTTTAATAAAAATTTACCTTCTTTTCTAGTAGTGATCAGCCAAGTAAATTTAAAGAAGAGAGCAATGTTGATCAGAAATAAGAGTATATATAAGCAATGAGAATTTTATTAAACAAAAGGAATAAGATAGAGTATCAAACCGATTGTCTACCAAGCTTTCCTCAAACTTGAAGACCAATCACAAAGATGAGCACCTTCTCTTTGATGAAAAATAATCAACTCAATGTACAATGGAGGGATCACTTCCTCCTTGCCCCAAGCCTCACTTAGTCAAGTTAGAAAGTTTTACTATCACTCAGATAACCCTCAAGAAAGCTACACTATTGAAAATTTCAAACACAAGAGAAGTGCATACACGAACTTCACACTACTTGGAGAACAAATCTTGCTTAGGAGACTATTTTCTAGCTAAAATATCTCTTGAGATCTTGTAAACAAAGTGTGCAAAAGTCTCTTTCTCGTTCAGAATCGTTTGTATTTGAAGGGGACCAAAAATGGGCTTCATTAATGCTTCCAACGGATAGAAGGCAGATGAAGAGTCAGCTAGCCGTTGGGGCTGTCGGACGTCCGACAGCTTAATCATCGTTCGATTCCATCGTCCGAAAATCACCAAGTTGTCGTTCGGACGTCCGATGGGATTTTATCGTCCGAAAGCATCTGCGTCAGAACGTCGTCCAGAGAGTCATCAAAACTTTGCGAAATTTTTCGGACGTCCAACGCGATCGATATGCGTCCGAAGAATGCGTCCGATCCTCCCGGACGTCCGATGCTTCCTCACGAGCGTCCGAAGGAGTTTCCTTCTTGATGTTCTTCATCCTTTTGGACGTCCGACAGTTTCCTTTCGGACGTCCGACATGAGTGCCCTGTTTTTGCTTCTTCTTTTGATTGATTTTCTTTCCTTGACACCTTTGTACCTGATTCTCTAAAAAGCAAAACACTTATATTTGAAGAGAATTAGATAAACATTTCAAAGTGCTTTGTGATCATCAAAATCAAGAATAACATTCTCCCCCTTTTTGATGATGACAAAACAATGGTTTGAAATGAAATTTGATGATTACAAATAGGCTCCCCCTTTCTCATTTGACAAAAGCTCCCCCTTACTTAGTCAATCGTAGAACAAAAATTGAAAAACTCCCCCTCACTTGGCTACTACACAAATTTATTCAATCATCCAGCAACCAACATTTTACCAACTGTCCAGCCAATTTTACCAACATATCTCTTCATATCTCTCCCCCTTTTTGTCATCACAAAAGTCAAAGGGTATGAAAAAGAACTAAACATTCTTAACAAAATATCACAACCATTACATCCACATATCCAGTTTTGAACATTACAAGCACCAGAATCAAAGAAACAAAACAAAAACAAAAAAAATCCGATGCAACCATCTAACATCCAGCAAATAGAAATCAGGCAAACAGAATGCAAATGATCCTAATAGGGCTAGTGATCCTAAATGGTAAACTAAGTGGATCCAGGCGTCCTTCGAGTAAGCAGATACTGAGAGAGATCCTCCTCCTCAGTGTCTTCATCATCTTCAGCATCTTTACTAACTGGTTTCTTGCCTTTGTCAGATGTGGAAGGATCATGAGGTGCCACGGGAGTAGAGGTGAGGTCGATGGGAGCAGGACTCATAGAGCGAGTAGGAGCTGATGAACTTGGATCATTAGAGCGTGGCTCTTTGCCATGAGGAACTTCCTCAACCACAGGTGGGGGAAAGAGAAGATTCTTTTTATCCAGGAAGTCTGCTTGTTGCTCAGATGACATGGTGAGCATGAGACCATGTTCAAGAAGTAGAACATGTTGTTTAAGATCTCGAAGGAGCTCAACCACTTCAGAATTTGAAGAAGAAGATGCCTTAGTGGCAGTCTTCCTAGGATGAATAGAAGTCAGTGCAACAGAGGATGAAGTGTGAAGGGGATCATGTGCAGCCTTAGATCTAGGTTCATTAGACGTGGCCCCCTTATAAGCCCACATATTATCCCTAAAGACAAGATTCTTGCGCTCAAAATAAGCCTTAGTAAAGGCAGAAGAAAACGTTTCTTTGGGACAAACACCAAGGATGGGTACTTTGTAAAACTCAAAAATTTTCTGAAGAAATTTTCCATAAGACAGTTTTCTACGAGAATCAGTGGTAAAGCGGAGTAAAAACTTGCACATGACAAAGCCAAAGTCAATGCGAATTTTTTCTCGAAAACAATAAAACAGATACAGCTCCATTTTATTGGCATCTGTCCTATGACCATCGGTAGGCACAAGCAAATTTGAAATGATTGAGAAAGCAATGAGATTCACAGGAGCAAGGTCATTTAGTTTTGCATCAGCAGGGGCAGAAAACTTCTTTTGAAAATAAGACAACATCTTAGCACTATCAAAGTGATTATCAGCAGTGGGATGCTCTTCATAAGAAAAGAAATTGGCAATTTTACTTTTGCATCCTGGTTCTATAACAGTATTTAAAACAGCATTCACAATCTCAGGATCAAACACTAAATCTACCCCATTTACCCTGGACATAATTTCAGTGTGATCAGTGCCTTTCCTAAGATTGGCAAAGAATTGATATAGCATTTCAGGGAAATAAACGTTAGGCATGGAAATGATATGTGACCATTTCTGAAATTCAAAGAGACGCAGAATGAACTTTAAACCCATTTTGCGAAACTCAGAGGGATTTATGGTACGTTGAGGAATGAAACCTTTTTGGGATATCCAGGAGTGTTTTTCTTTGGCAGCATCATCAAAGAATGGGGAGACAGTGGTTGATTTGGAGGGCGGTTGAGAAGAAGTTCCTTGTCCGGATTCTGGCTGAGCGGAAGGCTGTGAAATTTGAGCCTTTACTGTCCCCTTTTTGACACGTTTGGATGATCTTTTGGCCCTAGGAGAATCAGCATCTTCATCCCTGAGTGTGTGTTTGCGTCCGGCAGTCACTTTTCCTCCTCTTAGTTTCACCATTGTGTGAAATGCGTGAGATGTATGATGCTAATGATGCACACAGTAGCATGGGAGTGAATCACACAAGAATTTTGGGATAAACGAGCCTTGAAGATGATTGAACAGAATGGCTAGGGGAAAATAGGGTTTGAGGGAAATTTGGGAACTGTCGAAATGTGATGAGATTTGGTGAAAGAATTAGGAAAATGAACTCGCAATGATCCGGAAAGGTTTTTGGTTGAATCAATTTTGGAATAAGTGCTTCAGAATAGCAGGAATTGAGAGTGAAAGGGAAGACAGTTTTCATCCGAGTGAGAAGAGAAGAAGAAGAGTCTGAAGCAAATGAGGAGGGAAGTTACTTTAAAAAGTGTACCGTTGCACTGTCGGACGGCCGAACGAAGTCTTGCGTCCGACAGTTTCGTCCGAACAGGTGCTTTCTGGGAAAACAGCTGAAGAACATTATCGGACGTCCGTTCATCTGCTATCGGACGTCCGAAAGCTTTAAAAGAAAAATTTAGGATAATTTTTCGATAATCCCTAATTTTGATCTTAGATGAATGAATTGATCCAATGGCAAAGCTTTTGTAAAAATATCAGCAATTTGATCTTTGGAACAAACATAATTCACACAAACTTCACCTTTTTGAACAAGATCGCGAATAAAGTGGTGCTTTATATCTATATGTTTTGTCCTAGAATGCTGAATTGGATTTTTGGTCAAATTGATTGCACTAGTATTATTGCAGAATATAGGCATGCAGTCATATAACAATTCAAAATCATTCAAGGTATGCTTCATCCATAAAAGTTGAGCACAACATGCACTAGCGGCAATATATTCCGCTTCGGTTGTAAACAAAGAGATTGCATTTTGTTTTTTGCTAAACCAAGAAACTAAGCAATTACCAAGAAAATGACAAGTTCCACTAGTACTTTTTCTGTCCACACGACAACCACCAAAATCCGCATCCGAATATTCATATAGAGCAAATTCACAAGATCTAGCATACCAAAGACCATAATCTAATGTACCTTTCAAATACCTAAAAATCCTTTTAACAGCGTTCAAATGTGATTCTTTTGGACAAGATTGAAATCTAGCACACAAGCAAACAGCAAACATAATATCGGGTTGTAAGGCCCAAAGACAACCTAAGAGGGGGGTGAATTAGGTTGATTAAAATCTTAATCAAATTTATGCAATTTTTCTTTAATAAAAATTTACCTTCTTTTCTAGTAATGATCAACCAAGTAGATTAGAAGAAGAGAGCAATGTTAATTAGAAAAACAAGTATAGATAAGCAATGAGAATTTTATTAAACAAAAAGAATAAGATAGAATATCAAACCGATTGTCTACCAAGCTTTCTTCAAACTTGAAGACCAATCACTAGGTTGAGCAACTTCTCTTTGATGAAAGATGATCAACTAGATGTACAATGGAGGGAGCACTTCCTCCTTGCCCTAAGCCTCACTTAGTCAAGCTAAGAAGTTTTACAATCACTCAGATAACCCTCAACAAAGCTACACTAATAAAACTTTCAACCACAAGAGAAATGCTCACAAGAAATTCACACCACTTGGAGAACAAATCTTGTCTTGGAGACTATTTTCAAGCTAAAATATCTCTTGAGATCTTGTAAACAAAGTGTGCAAAAGTTATTGTCTGATTCAGAATCGTTTGTATTTAAAGGGAACCAAAAATGGGCTTCATTAATGCTTCCAACGGATAGAAGGCAGATGAAGAGTCAGCTAGCCGTTGGGGCTGTCGGACGTCCGACATCTTAGTCATCGTCCGATCCCATCATCCGAAAATCAGTCAAGTTGTTGTTCGGACATCCGATGGGATTTTATCGTCCGAGCTTCTGTGTCCGAACGTCGTCCAGAGAGTTTTCAAAGCTTTGTGGAATTTTTAGGACGTCCGATGAGATTGATGTGCGTCCGAAGCATGCGTCCGATCCTTCAGGACGTCCGATGCTTCCTTACGAGCGTCCGACAGAGTTTCCTTCTTGATGTTCTTCATCCTTTCGGACGTCCGACAGATTCCTTCGGACGTCCGACATGAGTGTCCTGTTTTTGCTTCTTCTTTTGGTTGATTTTCATTTCTTGACATATTCGTACCTGATTCTTTGATAGGCAAAAAACACTTATATTTGAAGAGAGTTAGATAAACATTTCAAAGTACTTTGTGATCATCAAAACCAAGAATAACATTCTCCCCCTTTTTGATGATGACAAAACAATGGTTTGAAATGAGATTTGATGATTGCAATATAAGCTCCCCCTTTCTCAATTGACAAAAACTCCCCCTTACTTAGTGGATCATAGAGCAAAAATTTGAAAAACTCCCCCTCACTTGGCTACCCTACCGAATTAATCAATTATCCAAAAACATAACAATTAAGCAGCCAACATCCAACATTTTACCAATTCAATCCATCAAGCCAATTCAATTTCAATTAAATCATCAATCAATCCAATCCAGTCCTCTCCCTCTTTTTGTCATCACAAAAGGCCAATCAATCACATATATCACGGAGAACCAATAACAAAAACATTCATCATATCCACACATTCATCATTCAAAATACTTAAACATCCATCCACATATCCATAACCATTACAGCCATAATCATCCATCAAAAAGTGCTAAACGAACACAACATAAACATAAGCATTATATCTACATATCCATTGTTGAACACCACAAACACTAGAAACACATGAAATAGTCAAACAAAATGCAAATGACCCTATGTGATCCTAAATGGTGAACTAGGTGGATCCAGGTGTCCTTCGAGAAAGCTGATATTGGGAGAGGTCCTCCTCTTCAGTTTCTTCATCATCTTCAGCAGTTTCTTCAACTGGTGCCTTGCCTTTATCTGATGTGGAAGGGCCATGAGGAGTCACGGGAGTTGATGAGCTCGGGTCTGGAATTGATGAACTTGGATCAGTGGGGCGTGGCTCTTTGCCATGGGAAACTTCCTCAACCACAGGTGGGGGAAAAAGAAGGTTCTTTTTGTCTAGGTAGGCTGTTTGTTGCTCAGAGGACATGGTGAGCATTAGACCATGTTCCAGAAGAAGAACATGCTGTTTGAGTTCACGAAGGAGCTCAATCACTTCATCATTGGAGGAGGAAGATGCCTTAGTGGCAGACTTCCTGGGATGAATGGGAGTGAGTGCAACAGATGAAGGAGTGTGTAGTGGATCATGTGCAGCCTTAGACCTAGGTTCACTAGATGATGCCCCCTTATAAGCCCATAGATTATCCTTAAAGACAAGATTTTTCCTTTCAAAATATCCTTTGGTAAAGGCATAAGAAGATGCTTCTTTGGGACAAACACCTAGAATTGGTACTTTGTAAAACTCAAAAATCTTTTGAATAAATTTTCCATAAGATAATTTTCTGCGAGACTCAGTGGCATAGCGAAGTAAAAACTTGCACATGACAAAACCAAAATCAATACGAATCTTTTCTCGAAAACAGTAAAAGAGATACAACTCCATTTTGTTTGCATCTGTTCTATGGCCATCAGTAGGCACAAGCAGGTTTGAAATGATTGAAAAGGCAATTAGATTCACAGGGGCAAGATCATTCAGTTTAGCATCAGCAGGGGCAGAAAAACTTCTTTTAAAATAAGTCAACATCTTAGCCCCATCAAAATGATTATCAGCAGTAGGATGCTCTTCATAGGAAAAGAAATTTGTAATTTTACTTTTGCATCCAGGTTCAATAGTAGTTTTTAAAATATCATTCACAATTTCAGAATCAAAGACTAAGTCTACCCCATTAACCCTGGACATAATCTCAGTTTGATCAGTGCCTTTCCTAAGATTGGCAAAGAATTGAAACAGCATTTCAGGATAATAGACATTAGGCATAGAAATGAGATGTGACCATTTCTGGAAAGCAAACAGACTCAGAATGGATTCTAAACCTATTTGGCGAAATTCAGAAGAATTTACGGTGCGTTGAGGGATGACACCTTTCTGGGATATCCAGGAGTGTTTGTCTTTTGCAGCATCATCAAAGAATGTAGGGACTGTGGTTGATTTTGGAGGCGGTTGAGATGAGGTTCCCTGTCCAGATTCAGGCTGAGGGGTAAGTTGTGGTGTAGGCTGTGACATTTGACCCTTTACAGCTCCCCTCTTGACGCGTTTGGATGATCGTTTGACCGTAGGAACATCATCATCCTCATCCCTGAGTGGATGCTTGCGTCCGGCAGTGACCTTCCCTCCTCTTAGATTCACCATTGTGCGAAATGTGTGGAATGAAGGATGCAAATGATGCACACAGTAGTATGGAAGTGAATCACACAGAAATTTTGGGACAAAAAGGCCTTGAAGAAGATTGGACAGAGCGGTTATGAGAAAATAGGGTTTTGAGGGAAATTTGGGAATTTGCGAAATGTTATGCGATTCGGTGAAATGATCAGGAGAAACGAATCGCAATCGATCAGGAAAAGTTTTGGTTGAGTCAATTTGGGAATGAGAGCTTCAGAATGGTACGAATTTGAGAGTGAGAAACGAGAGAGTTTTCGTCCGAGAGGAAATAGAAGAAGAAGAGTTTGAAGCAAATGAGGAAGAAGGTTACTTTAAAAAGTGAACCGTTGCACTGTCGGACGGCCGAACAAAGTCGTGCGTCCGACAGTTTCGTCCGAACAGGTGTTTTTTGGAAAAATAGCTGAAGAACATTATCGGACGTCCGTTCATCTTCTTTCGGACGTCCGAAGGCTTTGAAAAATTTTAAGATGATTTTTCGATTATCCCTAATTTTGATCTTAGATGATTGAACTGATCTAATAGCAAAACTTTTGTAAAAATATCAGCAAATTGATCTTTAGAACAAACATAATTTACACATACTTCACCTTTTTGAACAAGATCGCGAATAAAGTGATGTTTTATATCTATATGCTTTGTTCTAGAATGTTGAATTGGATTTTTGGTCAAATTGATAGCACTAGTATTATTACAGAATATAGGCATGCAATCATATGACAATCCAAAATCATTCAAGGTATGCTTCATCCATAAAAGTTGAGCACAACATGCACTAACAGCAATATATTCCGCTTCGGTTGTAGACAAAGAGATTGCATTTTGTTTCTTGCTAAACCAAGAGACTAAGCAATTACCAAGAAAGTGACAAGTTCCACTAGTACTCTTTCTATCCACACGACAACCTCCAAAATCAGCATCCGAATATCCATATAATGCAAACTCACTAGATCTAGCATACCAAAGACCATAGTCTAATGTACCTTTCAAATACCTAAAAATTCTTTTAACAGCATTCAAATGTGATTCTTTTGGACAAGATTGAAATCTAGTACACAAGCAAACAGCAAACATAATATCGGGTCTACTTGCGGTTAAATAAAGTAAGCTTCCAATCATACCTCTATAGTGCTTTTCATCCACATGTTTACCTTCTTCATCTTTGTCAAGTTTTGTTGAAGTGCACATTGGAGTTCCAACTTGCTTTGAATCCTCCATGCCAAATCTTTTCAGCAATTCCTTAGTGTTTTTTGCTTGATTTATGAAACTGCCCTCTATGGCTTGATGTATTTGAAGTCCAAGGAAGAAATTTAATTCTCCCATCATACTCATTTCAAATTCACTTTGCATAATGGTGGAAAAATCCTTGCATAGATACTCATTAGTAGCACCAAAAATAATATCATCTACATATATTTGCACAATAAGGAGTTCATTTAGCACTTGCTTAGTAAACAGTGTGGTGTCCACAACTCCTCTTTTGAAATTATTTTCAATCAAGAAACCACTCAATCTTTCATACCAAGCTCTTGGAGCTTGTTTTAGCCCATACAATGCTTTTGAGAGTTTAAACACATGATTTGGAAATTTTGAATTTTCAAAATCGGGGGGTTGATCCACATATACTTCTTGATCAATAAAACCGTTTAAGAAGGCACTTTTAACATCCATTTGAAACAGTTTAAAACCTTTGAAGCAAGCAAAAGCAAGAAGCATTCTAATTGATTCTAATCTAGCTACGGGAGCAAATGTTTCATCAAAATCAATTCCTTCTTCTTGAGCATACCCTTTTGCAACTAATCTAGCTTTATTTCTTACAACTACACCTTTATCATCCAGCTTATTTCTAAATACCCACTTAGTGCCAATGATAGGGTGATTTTGAGGTTTATCAACTAGTGTCCAAACCTCATTTCTTTCAAATTGATTGAGTTCCTCTTGCATTGCCAAAATCCAGTTTTCATCCTTTAAGGCATCATTGATATTTTTAGGTTCAAAAAAAGAAACTAAAGCAAAATTGTCTATCAATTTCTTAGATGAGGAACGAGTGTTTACCTTCTCGGATGGATCACCAATTATAAGTTCTTTTGGATGATTTTGGCTAAATTTTCAAGCCTTGGGAAGATCTTTGAATGAATCATCATTGTTGTCCTCATCTTCCCTTTCTTGATCTTCATGAACTTCATTCTCCATTTCCTTTGCTTCCGGTTTAGAGTTTCCTCCATCTCCAATTTTTAGCTTTTCCATTCCTTCACGAACACCTACATCATCATCCTCACACGAACTTTTGGAATTATCATCATTAGTTTCATCAAATGTTATGTGTATGGCTTCTTCTATCACAAGAGTCCTTCTATTAAAGACTCTATATCCTCTTTTGTTCTCACAATATCCCAAAAATATTCCTTCATCAGATTTTTTCTCAAACTTACCAAGATGTTCCTTTAAATTTAAAATAAAACATTTACAACCAAAGACTTTGAAATATCCAACCGTAGGTTTCTTATCAAAAATCAGTTCATAAGATGTTTTATTCAAAATGGGTCTCAAAAGGATTCTATTCATCACATAACATGCAGTGTTTACCGCTTCAGCCCAAAGGTATTTTGGCAAACTACATTCACTTAACATATTTCTAGCAGCCTCTTGTAGTGTCCTATTTTTCCTTTCAACAACACCATTTTGTTGTGGAGTTCTTGCAATTGAAAACTCATGTGTTATGCCATTATGATCACAAAATTCTGGAAAACCACAATACTTGAATTCCGTTCCATTATCACTTCTAATCCTAACAATTTTTAAACCAAGCAGATTTTGCACTTTAGCAAACAATGAAGTGAAATTCTTGAAGGTATCATCCTTATGAGCAAGAAATATCACCAAAGTATATCTAGAATAATCATCCACAATCACAAAGCAGTATTTCTTACCTCCCAAGCTAGTGATTTGAGTAGGACCAAATAAGTCAAGATGCAAGAGTTCTAAAGGTTTAGAAGTTGATACACACTTCTTTGGTTTAAAAGAAACTTTTGTTTGCTTTCCAAATTGACATGCATCACAAATTTTATCCTTTTCAAAACTGATTTTTGGCAAGCCTCTAACCAGCTCCTTTTTTGAAATTTCCTTTAGTAAATCCATGTTAAAATGACAAAGTCTCCTATGCCACAACCAAGGATCTTCATTTGAAGCTTTAAGACATTTGAAGCTAGATGAATCAATTTTATCAAGAACCACAATATATATGTCGTTAAACCTCTTACCTTTGAACACAACATTATATTTGGAATCAAGCACAATGCATTCATGCTTTTTAAACAACACATTCAAGTCTTTATCACACAATTGACTAACACTAAGCAAGTTATAACCTAAGTTATTAACTAAGAGCACATTATGAACAAAAGTTTCACCATCCTTACCAACATCACCTATTCCAATTGTCTTAGCTTTCACATCATCACCAAATGTCACCTTTCCACTTGATTTTGATTTTAGCTTTATGAACAAGGAAGGATCACCGGTCATATGCCTTGAACAGCCACTGTCAATGAACCATTTTGACTTGTTTGAGCCTTTTCCCTGAAAAGAGAGAGTGTTTGGTACCCTTTAACTTTTGGGTCCTCAAAAGTTAGCATTGTGCCTAACTACCCACATGCATTTCCCTCCTTTGTTCAGATTTCTTTTAACATAACAATCTCCTTTCAAATGCCCTCTTTGACAACAAAAACTACACAAAATAGAAGAGTCTCTAGCATGTAATGGTTTGATAAATCTCAATGCACTCCTTCTATATGTTGTGAAACCATATGCATTTTTGTTGTGAGCAAATGTTCTTTCATGAGCAGTAAGAAAGGTTGATGACATGTTCTTTTTGAGATAATCTTGCTTTCTAACTCTTAAGATCTCATCCAAATTGTCCATCCTTTTATTCAAATCACCATGTCTTTTCTTTAGCATTTCACAAACATTTGTCTTTCTATCAAGTTCATTTTGAACATCACATCCGGCTCTTACAAGACACTCATTGTCAGTCTTTAGTTGTTTATTTTGGTGAAAAAGTTTTGCATTTTCTTGAATGAGAAACACAACTTTCTGTTTTAGCTGCTTGTTTTTATCATAAGATTCCTTTAAGGCATTATGCAATTTTTCAACAAAGGATTCAAGATCATCATCATCTTCATCATCACTATCAGATTGAGAGTGAATGGAAGTTACCTCATTATCTCCAATAGCCATGAAGGCCATTTGAGCTGATTCTTCTTCTTCTTCAACTTCGCCTTCGGAGTTGCATTCATTCCATGTAATCTGGAAGTTGTTGAACCTTGGCTTTCGATCAGCTTTTCCATCTTTCTTTTTCTTTAGAGAGCATTCGTTTGCGTAGTGTCCAGGCTGTCCACACTCGTAGCATTTGTCCAATTGTTTCTTGTTGAATTCTTGTTTTCCTTTGTACCTTGCATTTGAAGGCTGATTCTGGAATTGATTGCTAGGTCCTCCCCTTCTAAACTTCCTTTTATTTAAGATTCTCTTGAAGCTTTTTGTGATGAGAGCAAGATCATTGTCATCACCATCCGAGTCTTCATCATTCAACAGAGCTGGATCATCTTCACCTTGAGCTGCCTTTAGAGCAATGTTTCTTTTTGATCTCGCATCCTCTTCCTCCTGCACTTTAGTTTTCAACTTCAACTCATAGGAGGTTAGTGAGTTAATGAGAGATTCAATAGGTACAGAATTCAAATCCTTAGCCTCTTCTATTGCAGTCACTTTACTTTCCCATTCTTTGCCCAATGCATTGAGAATTTTCCTGTTTTTCTCTCCCAAGGTGTATTCTTTGCCCAACACCTCGAGATCTTTGATCAAGTCATTGAACCTGCAATACATTTTGTCAATATCCTCAAGGGGTTCTATTTTAAATGATTCATACTTTGTGACCAAGATAGACTTTTTCTGTTCTCTCACGTTGTCACTACCCTCATGAATTTCTCTTAGCTTATCCCACATTTCTTTGGCAGATTTATATCATTTGACTCTAATTGACTCATTTGAGTCTAAGGCACTATAAAGAACATTCATGGCTTTGGCATTCAATGTGAGATTGGTTCTATCTTGAGCATTCATCTCAGCTCTTGTTTTTGGCCGAAACAAACCTGTATCTGCATCAAGAATGTTAGCATCATGCGGTCCTTCATTTACAATAAACCATAGCTCAATATCAATGGATTGCAAAACGATAATTATTCTTTCTTTCCAACTAACATAATTGGAACCAGTAAACATGGGAGGCCTAGTGACCGATTGTCCCTCAACAAACATGGCATGATTGGTTGTCATCTTTACTCCAAGCCGCTTGAGCTTAATCTCTAGGAGACCAAGCTCTGATACCAATTGTAAGGCCCAAAGACAACCTAAGAGGGGGGTGAATTAGGTTGATTAAAATCTTAATCAAATTTATGCAATTTTTCTTTAATAAAAATTTACCTTCTTTTCTAGTAATGATCAACCAAGTAGATTAGAAGAAGAGAGCAATGTTGATTAGAAAAACAAGTATAGATAAGCAATGAGAATTTTATTAAACAAAAAGAATAAGATAGAATATCAAACCGATTGTCTACCAAGCTTTCCTCAAACTTGAAGACCAATCACTAGGTTGAGCAACTTCTCTTTGATGAAAGATGATCAACTAGATGTACAATGGAGGGAGCACTTCCTCCTTGCCCTAAGCCTCACTTAGTCAAGCTAAGAAGTTTTACAATCACTCAGATAACCCTCAACAAAGCTACACTAATAAAACTTTCAACCACAAGAGAAATGCTCACAAGAAATTCACACCACTTGGAGAACAAATCTTGTCTTGGAGACTATTTTCAAGCTAAAATATCTCTTGAGATCTTGTAAACAAAGTGTGCAAAAGTTATTGTCTGATTCAGAATCGTTTGTATTTAAAGGGAACCAAAAATGGGCTTCATTAATGCTTCCAACGGATAGAAGGCAGATGAAGAGTCAGCTAGCCGTTGGGGCTGTCGGACGTCCGACATCTTAGTCATCGTCCGATCCCATCATCCGAAAATCAGTCAAGTTGTTGTTCGGACATCCGATGGGATTTTATCGTCCGAGCTTCTGTGTCCGAACGTCGTCCAGAGAGTTTTCAAAGCTTTGTGGAATTTTTAGGACGTCCGATGAGATTGATGTGCGTCCGAAGCATGCGTCCGATCCTTCAGGACGTCCGATGCTTCCTTACGAGCGTCCGACAGAGTTTCCTTCTTGATGTTCTTCATCCTTTCGGACGTCGGACAGATTCCTTCGGACGTCCGACATGAGTGTCCTGTTTTTGCTTCTTCTTTTGGTTGATTTTCATTTCTTGACATATTCGTACCTGATTCTTTGATAGGCAAAAAACACTTATATTTGAAGAGAGTTAGATAAACATTTCAAAGTACTTTGTGATCATCAAAACCAAGAATAACACGGGTCTACTTGCGGTTAAATAGAGTAGGCTTCCAATCATACCTCTATAGTGCTTTTCATCCACATGTTTACCTTCTTCATCTTTGTCAAGTTTTGTAGAAGTGCACATTGGAGTTCCAACTTGCTTTGAGTCCTCTATGCCAAATCTTTTCAGCAATTCCTTGGTGTATTTTGCTTGATTTATAAAAATTCCCTCTAGGGCTTGATGTATTTGAAGTCCAAGGAAGAAATTTAATTCTCCCATCATACTCATTTCAAATTCACTTTGCATAATGATGGAAAAATCCTTGCATAGATACTCATTAGTAGCACCAAAAATAATATCATCTACATATATTTGCACAATAAGAAGATCATTTAACACTTGCTTAGTAAAAAGTGTGGTGTCCACAATACCTCTTTTGAAACCATTTTCAATCAAGAAACCACTCAATCTTTCATATCAAGCTCTTGGAGCTTGTTTTAGTCCATATAATGCTTTTGAGAGTTTAAACACATGACTTGAAAATTTTGTATTTTCAAAACCGCGGGGTTGATCCACATATACTTCTTGATCAATAAAACCATTTAAGAAGGCACTTTTAACATCCATTTGAAACAATTTGAAACCTTTGAAGCAAGCAAAAGTAAGAAGCATTCTAATTGATTCTAATCTAGTTACGGGAGCAAATGTTTCATCAAAATCAATTCCCTCTTCTTGTGCATATCCTTTAGCAACTAATCTAGCTTTATTTCTTACAACTACACCTTTATCATCCAACTTATTTCTAAATATCCACTTCGTGCCAATGATAGGTTGATTTTGAGGTCTATCAACAAGTGTCCAAACCTTATTTCTCTCAAATTGATTAAGTTCCTCTTGCATTGCCAAAATCCAGTTTTCATCCTTTAAGGCATCATTGATATTTTTAGATTCAAAAAGAGAGACTAAAGCAAAATTGTCTATTAATTTCTTAGATGAGAAACGAGTCTTTACCTTCTCGGATGGATCACCAATTATAAGCTCTCTTGGATGATTTTGGCTAAATTTTCAAGCTTTGGGAAGGTCATTGAATGAATCATCATTCTTGTCTTCATCTTCCTTTTCTTGATCTTCATGAGTTTCATCCTCCATTTCCTTTGCTTCCGGTTTAGAGGTTTCTTCATCTCCAATTGTTAGCTTTTTCATTCCTTCACGAACATCTACATCATCATCCTCACTCGAACTTTTGGAATTATCATCATTAGTTTCATCAAATGTTATGTGTATAGCTTCTTCTATCACAAGAGTTCTTCTATTAAAGATTCTATATCCTCTTTTGTTCTCACAATACTCCAAAAATATTCCTTCATCAGATTTTTTGTCAAACTTACCAAAATGTTCCTTTAAATTCAAAATAAAACATTTACAACCAAAAACTTTGAAATATCCAACCGTAGGTTTCTTATCAAAAATCAGTTCATAAGATGTTTTATTCAAAATAGATCTCAATAGGATTCTATTCATCACATAACATGCGGTGTTTACCGCTTCAGCCCAAAGATATTTTGACAAATTACATTCACTCAACATAGTTCTAGCAGCCTCTTGGAGTGTCCTATTTTTCCTTTCTACAACACCATTTTGTTGTGGAGTCCTTGCAATAAAAAACTCATGTGTTATGCCATTATGATCACAAAATTCTGGAAAATCACAAAACTTGAATTCCGTCCCATTATCACTTCTAATCCTAACAATTTTTAAACCAAGCAGATTTTGCACTTTAGCAAATAATGAAGTGAAATTCTTGAAAGTATCATCTTTATGAGCAAGGAATATCACCCAAATATATCTAGAATAATCATCAACAATCACAAAACAATATCTCTTACCTCCCAAACTAGTAATTTGAGTAGGACCAAATAAATCAAGATGCAAGAGTTCCAAAGGTTTAGAAGTAGATACACACCTTTTTGGTTTAAAGGAAATCTTTGTTTGCTTCCCAAATTGACATGCATCACAAATTTTGTCCTTTTCAAAACTGATTTTTGGCAAGCCCCTAACCAGCTCCTTTTTCGAGATTTTCTTTAGTAATTCCATGTTAAAATGACAAAGTCTCCTATGCCACAACCAAGGATCTTCATTTGAGGCTTTAAGACATTGGAAGCTAGATGAATCAAGTTTATCAAGAACAACAATATAAATATCATTAAATCTCTTACCTTTGAACACAACATTATATTTAGAGTCAAGAACAATGCATTCATGCTTTTTGAACAACACATTCAAGTCTTTATCACATAATTGACTAACACTAAGCAAGTTATAACCTAAGTTATCAACTAAGAGCACATTATGAACAAAAGTTTCACCATCCTTACCAACATCACCTATTCAAATTGTCTTAACTTTCACGTCATCACCAAATGTCACCTTTCCACTTGATTTTGATTTTAGCTTTATGAACAAAGAAGGATCACCGGTCATATGCCTTGAACAGCCACTGTCAATGAACCATTTGGACTTGTTTGAGCCTTTTCCCTGAAAAGAGAGAGTGTTTGGTACCCTTTAACTTTTGGGTCCACAATAGTTAGAATTGTGTCTAACTAACCACATGCATCTCATTCCTCTGTTCAGATTTCTTTTCACATAACAATCTCCTTTCAAATGCCCTCTTTGACAACAAAAACTACACATAATGGAAGAGTCTTTAACATGTAATGATTTGATAAATCTCAATCCACTCCTTATATATGTTGTAAAACCATGTGCATTTCTGTTGTGTGCTAATGTTCTTTCATGAGCAGTAAGAAAGGTGGTTGACATGTTTTTTTTGAGATAATCTTGTTTTCTAGCTTTTAAAGTCTCATCCAAATTGTCCATCCTTTTATTCAGATCATAATGTCTTTTCTTCAGCATTTCACAAACACTTGTCTTTCTATCAAGTTCATTTTGAACATCAAATCCGGCTCTTACAAGGCACTCATTGTCAGCCTTTAGTTGTTTATTTTGTTGAAAAAGACTTGCATTATTTTGAATGAGAAAGACAATTTTCTGTTTTAGCTGCTTGTTTTTATCATAAGATTCCTTCAAGGCATTATGCAATTTTTCAACAAAGGATTCAAGATCATCATCATCTTCATCATCACTTTCAGATTGAGAGTGTATGGAAGTTACCTCATTATCTCCAATAGCCATGAAGGCCATTTGAGCTGATTCTTCTTCTTCTTCAACTTCGCCTTCGGAGTTACATTCATTCCATGTAATCTGGAAGTTGTTGAACCTTGGCTTTCGATCAGCTTTTCCATCTTTCTTTTTCTTCAGGGAGCATTCGTTTGCGTAGTGTCCAGGCTGTCCACATTCGTAGCATTTGTCCAATTGTTTCTTGTTGAATTCTTGTTTTCCTTTGTTCCTTGCGATTGGAGACTGATTCTGGAATTGATTGCTAGGTCCTCCCCTTCTAAACTTCCTTTTATTCAAGATTCTCTTGAAACTTTTAGTGATGAGAGCGAGATCGTTGTCATCACCATCAGAGTCTTCATCATCCAACAGAGTTGGATCATCTTCACCTTGAGCTGCCTTTAGAGCTATGTTTCTCTTTGCTCTCGCATCCTCTTCCTCCTGCACTTTAGTTTTCAACTTCAATTCATAGGAGGTTAGTAAGTTAATGAGAGATTCAATAGGCACAGAATTCAAATTCTTAGCCTCCTCTATTGCAGTCACTTTACTTTCCCATTCTTTGCTTAACGCATTGAGAATTTTCCTGTTTTTCTCTCCCAAGGTGTACTCTTTGCCCAACACCTCGAGATCTTTGATCAAGTCATTGAACCTGCAATACATTTTGTCAATATCCTCAAGAGGTTCTATTTTAAATGATTCATACTTTGTGACCAAGATAGACTTTTTCTGTTCTCTCACGTTGTCACTACCCTCATGAATTTCTCTTAGCTTATCCCACATTTCTTTGACAGATTTACATCCTTTTACTCTAATTGATTCATTTGAGTCTAAGGCACTATAAAGAACATTCATGGCTTTGGCATTCAATGTGAGATTGGTTCTATCTTGAGCATTCAACTCAGCTCTTGTTTTTGGCCGAAACAAACCTGTATCTGCATCAAGAACGTTAGCATCATACGGTCCTTCATTCACAATAAACCATAGCTCAATATCAATGGATTGCAAAAAGATAATCATTCTTTCTTTCCAACTAACATAATTGGAACCAGTAAACATGGGAGGCCTAGTGACAGATTGCCCCTCAACAAACATCCCTTAACAAACATGGCATGATTGGTTGTCATCTTTACTCCAAGCCGTTTGAGCTTAATCTCTAGGAGACAAGCTCTGATACCAATTGTAAGGCCCAAAGACAACCTAAGAGGGGGGTGAATTAGGTTGATTAAAAATACTTTATTGAGTTTATGCACTTTTTCTTTAATAAAAATTTACCTTCTTTTCTAGTAGTGATCAGCCAAGTAAATTTAAAGAAGAGAGCAATGTTGATCAGAAATAAGAGTATATATAAGCAATGAGAATTTTATTAAACAAAAGGAATAAGATAGAGTATCAAACCGATTGTCTACCAAGTTTTCCTCAAACTTGAAGACCAATCACAAAGATGAGCACCTTCTCTTTGATGAAAAATAATCAACTCAATGTACAATGGAGGGATCACTTCCTCCTTGCCCCAAGCCTCACTTAGTCAAGTTAGGAAGTTTTACTATCACTCAGATAACCCTCAAGAAAGCTACACTATTGAAAATTTTAAACACAAGAGAAGTGCATACACGAACTTCACACTACTTGGAGAACAAATCTTGCTTAGGAGACTATTTTCTAGCTAAAATATCTCTTGAGATCTTGTAAACAAAGTGTGCAAAAGTCTCTTTCTCGTTCAGAATCGTTTGTATTTGAAGGGGACAAAAAATGGGTTTCATTAATGCTTCCAACGGATAGAAGGCAGATGAAGAGTCAGCTAGCCGTTGGGGCTGTCGGACGTCCGACAGCTTAATCATCGTCCGATCCCATCGTCCGAAAATCACCAAGTTGTCGTTCGGACGTCCGATGGGATTTTATCGTCTGAAAGCATCTGCGTCCGAACGTCGTCCAAAGAGTCATCAAAACTTTGCGAAATTTTTCGGACGTCCAACGCGATCGATATGCGTCCGAAGAGTGCGTCCGATCCTCCCGGACGTCCGATGCTTCCTCACGAGCGTCCGAAGGAGTTTCCTTCTTGATGTTCTTCATCCTTTCGGACGTCCGACAGTTTCCTTTCGGACGTCCGACATGAGTGCCCTGTTTTTGCTTCTTCTTTTGATTGATTTTCTTTCCTTGACACCTTTGTACCTGATTCTCTAAAAAGCAAAACACTTATATTTGAAGAGAATTAGATAAACATTTCAAAGTGCTTTGTGATCATCAAAATCAAGAATAACAGCTAGTCATGGCAATTAGGGTTTAGCCATCTCAACTCTATTTCCTCCTCCTTTTATCTAACATTTTGGTGCCTGATAACCTTCTTATATATATGGAAATGTAACAAACAATGGGATAAAAAAAACTTTGGAGGCTTAGTTTAGGTCATATTTCAGCCGTAAAACCCTAGTTTCTTAGTAGCTAGTTTAGGAGCATTTGTAACTGTGAAGTGCTCTTGTAAACTTAGCCTAGAAGGAGGACAAGAAGCTCTCTCCCTACTTTAGGATAAGAGTTTCTTTTAGCTTTTTCTTTCTCTATTCTATACTTGAAATATATGTTTCATTTGAATGAAATCATGATAATTTTCTTCCAACTATTTCATGTTTTAAAGAAAGTTTCATGATTTCATTCAAATGAAACATATAGTTGAACTCCAAGTATTTCATATTTAGCTAAACCCTACCACTAGCTAGGAGGGCAAATGGCGAGGCAATTGAACTCCTACCTGATAGACCAAAGTTCAATATTGGCTACCAGGTTTAAAGTAGGGAACAAATAGGGGAGTGGGGGAAGGTACAAAAAAAAGTGATAAAAAATGATGATCTAGCTTTACATTTTTAGAGTTAGGATGGAATCATTTATACCTTGATGTTGGTGCCCCATTATGCGTGGATGGATTCTGAACTCATTAGGATATTTGGTCCAATCTAGAACTAGACAAAGTTGTAACCCAACCTTGGTTTTGACGTGGATTAGGAGCAGAGCCTGCCCCACGTTATGGATATAGGGAGTTCCGTTGTGGAATGAGCTACCTACCTTGGACTTGGATATCTAGTCCAATCTAGAACTAGACAATATTGTAACCCAATCTAGAACTAGACAAGATTGTAACCCAACATTGGTTTTGACATGGACTAGGAGCAGAGCCTACACCATGTTATGGATATAGGGAATTCTGCTGTGGAATGAGCTACCTGCGTTGGACTAGGATATCTCGCCCAATCTAGAACTAGACAAGATTGTAACCCAATCTTGGTATTGATGTGGACTAGGAGTAAAGTTTACACCATGATATGGATATAAGGAGTTCTGCTATGGAATGAACTACCCGCCTTAGACTAGGAGTGCAATTGAATCGAATCGAAATTGAGTAGTGCACTATTCAAACTCAACTTTGGGTTAAAAAAATTTGGGCTCAAGTTTGAGTTCAATTTTGTTTTCCTTTGTGACGGCCCCACCTCTCCCTAAGGCGTACCAAAGGGTTCGGCGGGTCGCCTGCCCAACTCTCGCCAGGACTCACTCACTCGCATCTCACGTATACATCCATATACAATAAATAACATCACAATTCAAACTTCTAATATACATCGATGCACAAATCCAGATACAAAGCTTCTACACACCAAAAGTCTTCAAAGTCTTTACAATTCGAGTACAAATCACCCTAGTCGAGATATGGCGCGAGTACAAATTCAAAACTCAAAATAACTAGACTACGCTAGCCTGTACACGTCTCATGCCTCGCTCGTACCCCCTGTATGGAAAACAAATGGCGCGGAATGAGCTAAAAGCCCAGTGAGGTTTCAAATAACAAATTGACCATTGTTAAAAGTACGAATATCAACGTAGCAAATTAATGAGCATCAAAAGTTCATAAAAGTGAACAATAATACTTCAAGTAGCAAATCTCAAAGTGAGCGAGTGTAAAAGTTTTCAAAAGAAACAATAATCCAATAAGCAATAATCATTCCAAAGTATAAGGATACGGATGGCTCTCAGGAGCCAAATTCCCATTGCATCACCAGAGCTTGATCAAGTAATAGTTGACACTCCGTCAACCTTCACATAAGTAACCAATCCAGTAGAGCACCACTTACACTACTCTCCGTCCACCATTCACACCCCTTACTAGGCCCAAAATCCTCAATAAACACTGGTGGTAATACTCGAGTATACCGATTAGTCGAGGAGATAACACTCCACTCGACAACACTAGATACCCATAGTTCGTTATCTAATCGACCAAACCCTTGCCGGCTCGACTCGGTTAACTAGTCAATGGGGTTTGGGGTCCCCAAAAAGTCGATGAGGTAACACTCCAATCGACTGAATTAAAATAAAAGTATGGAGATGGGAATGAGAGGCACCTCCCACTCGGATTGAGTGTGGTACATACTACCGCTCCACACTTACAAATCAAGTACAAGTATATCAAATCAATTACAACAATAAACAAGTATATATCATATTAGGGCAAGTGCGATAAAGTACACTCTTGCCCGATCAACAGATTACATATCATTAAATCACATTGGTCAAGAATTGAAAACAAGTGTCCAGTTCAATCAGATATTTGGAAGCACTCACCAAAAGTCTAGTGCCTCTAAAAATCACGTTCCGGTCCAACTCCTTGGTTGGAGTCCAAATCTGCGATAAAATATCATTTACGAATGTAAACCTTTCTAGAGTTTGAAACATAGGAGTTTCGTTTCAAGAAAATTAAGTAAATGCAACTCGTTAGCTAGTATTCAAGATACTTATCAAATCCCGAAAAATTCATGCTCGCTCATTTAGTTTCGGTAAGGAAGCGGTTAAAACTTTAAAATTCTCATTGGAGTCGAAAAAACGAGGAAAATATATTTCAATTAGTCATTATTTTCATTTTCCAAAGGGTACAAGGTTCGGCCGAATTCTAACTTATAGACCTCGATAAACAAGACGCAAATATCCTAGATGGTTCACGTGGTATTCGCTCTCAAGCCTTACTCAAGTCGTAAGTATCTCTTTCTAGTCCTCGGGCGTAAATTTGGGCAGCACGCCCTTTGTATTTACCTATTTTCCAACCATTTATGGCTTCATTATTTCCTCAATCAGTCCCAACATTACACACAACATAAATAGCCATTCAATAGGCTCAATGTCATATGATTACCAAACCAAGTTAGAAAAATTGACCGGAAATGAAGTTGAAGGCCTAAAATCAAAGGCAGATTTGACGTCACTTAGCGTATCGGACACAACCGAAGCTACGCTTATCGGAATAGGGTGAAATTTATACCGTTTCGAAGCTAAGACAGAGTGATACAACTTTGATGAAGACTACTCAGTCCAGTTCATAGTGTATCTAGGTCAAAAGTCCGGTTTACAGAACCAAAATCTCATATTCGGGCTAGTTAACCGTATTATGCGTAAACGATAATAACTCAGGCTACCGAAGTCCGATTGAGGTGTTTTCAGTTGCGTTGGAAAGCTAAAACATAGGGCTAAAAGGTTCATGTTTTGGGAAAAGACTGGTTTGGTACGGATCAAGGTAAAAAACGCAGCCAACCTAAGGAAATGTCAAAACTGTCTGCTGAACTCTACCTAGGGCAGTCTCAGGGGTATTTTTGTCTTTTCAAGAGTTACAGTACTCGGATTGGGTTGAAATTTTTTAGGAAACTATAAAAAATCATTCTCTACAACTTTTATGTTTTAGTCTAAGTCTAATTCGGCCTCTAACATGGTGAACTAGAACCGGGCAGAAAAGGGTATACCTTAACTTCAATTCTGGAAATTTGCTACAATCAAGGTATAAGTCCCATTTCTAGTTTAAAACCATCACTACCACCTCATATACCAACTTATATACACCAAGTACCATTCAACCAACAAGAATTATAAGTGAATCAATCAAAACCCTAACTCAAAATTCATCACCCCAATCATCAAAACCACTTGAATAAGGCATCACAAGTAAAATTACAAGCTACTACACAACTCAAACATGATTAAGGGAAAAGGAAAGGTTAGTCAGCCATTATACCTCAAGACAAGAGCTTTCAAGAGTTATCCTTCACTTCCCTTTGCAAACTTTAGCTCCCTAAGCTTCCCAAGCTCTCAAGTTGTAAGCCAATCGGTTTAGTTTCTTGTTTTCACTCAAACAAGGCTTGATTCAAGATGAAGTTGAAGTTCCTTTCTCTTGCTTTTCTCTCTCTCTCTCTCTCAGCTGGTATGGTGCAAAATGAAGAACATTTTGAGTAGTTTTTAGTGATAAAGATGGTGGAAATTAGTTGGTCAATCAAGCCATGGATGACCGCCACTTGTCACAACCAATTTGCATCTCAATTTTTTTTTTCTTTTCTCTCCTTTTTGAGTCAATAATTTCGGCTGCCATAAGGGATATTTTGGGGCTGATATTAATCACTTAATAGCAAGGAGATTAAGGTAATAAAGTAGTGTTCAAGTGGTGCACTCACTCGGTAACAAACGGTACCCGTCGGTTCAACCCGTTTTTTCTTAAATCGCGTATACTAGGGTTTTAACTTATAATTCACTAACTTATTATTATTACCTCTATTCACACACTTATTATCATCTAAACTCACTCTTGATCACCAAATTTGATCCCCATTCTGTACCGGATAATCACACTACGGGTAGGCGTAAAAACCCTAATTCGCGCTAACTTAAAAACCAAAGGAAAAACCCTTAATTCTATGTTCATTTGCACTTATTGTGGGATGATTAGATAGTAGGGCTATTACAAAGTCATAATTTCCAAATAATTTCCAAATAAAAGGGAATTTTTAAGAAAAATATAAGGAATTTGCAAGTCCTCACATCCTTACATGAGTTCGAGCTCCAACTTGTGAAAATTGAGGCCAATCGACCTTAATTCGAGTTCAATTATGCTTAACCGAGTCTAATTGAATTTAAGAAATATAAATTCATAGTTATATAATTTTAAACAAGAAACAAAATAGACATTTCATACTAATAATAAAAAATTAATATGTGTTCGTGTGCGTGCATGTGTGTGTGAAGTTCGATTAAAGTCGATAAAACTCGACGAGTTTTCCAATTTCATATATTAGACTCGAGTTCAAACTCGTCAAGCAGATCGAATTGCTCAAATTTGAACTTAAACTCATTCAATGCGAGTTTGAGTTTGAGTTTGAGTTTTGATTGAGCAAACTTGTAAATTATTCGATTGAATTTGACTTGTTTACACCCCAACCTTAAACTAAAAATGGTTTAGGGTCCATTCTCATTCTAGCATCCTAGCCTAGGTCTAGCTACCAGCCACCCTAAAGACTAGTAGTCAAAAGGCAAGGATCTTGAGATGGAGCTAAGGAAGCGCTCAGAATGGTACCCAGGGCAAGTGGAATGGCTAAGGTGTGTTGAGTCAAGGTGCAATGAAGGAAGGCGGATGATATATACATAATCTACCTTTATCATAATGGCTCGGTGCTAGTTGGAGATTCCTCCCAGTAAAGGAACAACACCAAGGGCTTGTCGTGCCCTATTTTCATAACAAAAGGTTTTTACCGAAAAAATGTGTTTTTCAATTAAAAAAATAGGTGAAAATGGCCTAAAATGAGACTTTAAAAATGCAACAGTCTAAGTCCAAAAGTTAGCCCAAAAAGGTTTTAGAAAAAGAGTGTTGCGCCCCATTTTTCGCGATGAAAATCGTATTTATAAAAGATGTAATTTTTATTTAAAAATAAGTGAAAAAAGGACCTAGAATGGGACTTCAACGAATGCGACAGTTTGGGTCCAAAATTTAGTCTAAAAGGGTTTTTAAGAAAAATAGGAGTCGCTACTTGGTATTGAGTTTGGGTGTACCAAGTCACCCAAAAAAAATATTTTTCTGAGAAAATTAAAATAAAACGTAAATAAAATAAAATCCTTTTCGACAACTCCAGATTTTTTAAAAATAAGAGAAAATGAGTTCGGGAGTCACGATTGAAGAAAGGGAAGGTAAAGATTCGATCGACTCAAACCTAAGGCACCTTTTCAACCTAATCTAAGCTAGTTGCGTGGTTTAATTAAAATTTCTCTAATCTAACCCTTAGATTTATCACGTTTGGATGTTTCCCATATGGATGCGATTTTAAATTTAAAGAAAAATGTCGAAAGGGACAAAATGTCCATTCAAGATTTAATTGATATTAATCGCATTAATTGCGAATGCTAAAATAATCCCTTGAAGAGGTCACGAGCATGCATAAATGAAAATGAAAAAAAAGAAAAGAAAATTTAATTATATATCTAGATATAAGTGGCCAAAGAATAGGTATGCAATATAATGGGTACGGGAGGCAAAAATTCGTGACATAATTTTCTTATACATGAATTAATAGGGTATTTAAACTAAAAAATTATAATCACCCATTTCCCATATTTGAAAAATAATTCTCCTAACATAGACAAGCAAATGAACTAGCTTAAATGAGATGCAATTCTAAATGATATGATTAACATATATAGAGGGAAGGGGGTAGACGATAATATAATAGGAAATATCATGCAAATGAGAAAAAATCCTAAAAAATGTGTATGAAAATGTAATGAATGTCACACAAGAGATGAATCTAACGCATGAACGATCTAAGGGTCTAGTGTTGGACTAACCCATTTCTAAAGAACCTTACTAGCGTTGGACTAGCAAATAGACGGAGGGAGAAGCCACAACTAGCGTTGGACTAGTGCGGTGATGTCATGCATTAATAACAAATAGTAAAACAAATAAGACACAAATTAAAACAAATAAACACATAAGAGCACGTAGCACATAACACGTAAGTATGCAAAACTTCTAAGGAAAGCAGGTAAAGCATATAACACATAAGTTACATAAACACACAAAACCTACCTATTACAACAGGGAATCTAACTACAATCTAAAATGGGGAAATATAAAAAAAATAAACCTATGTATTTTATCTATTACAATAGGGGACCTAATTACAATCTAAAATGGAAAAAATATGATAAAATAAACATATTTATCCTATCTATTACATTGATCTATCTAATTACAATTTTTCAAAAAGATTACCTATCTATTACATCTTGAAGTATTTAAACACCTCTCAAATAATTATAAAATTAACTAAATAAACATAAGAAAATTTGAATGAACATTTGAATGAACATTTGAATCAAATAAATAACAAAGCATATAAAAATATATAAATACATAGGAGCACGTAGGAGCACATAAGAGCACGTAATTGACATTTAACTAATAATAGGGGTACCTCCCTTTTGATGGTGGCTAAATGGAGTCAAATTACCCTATTTATATTCAAAATGAACAAAAGAATTACGACACCAATTTAATTGGAAATAATAATAATTATGATAAAAATACTAAATTCACATTAATATGCCAAACATAAAGAAATTTAAGAACATCTAAAAATCACAAGTTAAGTATATTAAAAAGTAACATAATTAGTTATTAAAGAAAAGAAACAATTATAATAGTGAGAGTCAAAAATGCACTAGGGATTGAATTACAAAAATTGAACAAACTTTTGAGGTCAAAATATAATTTTCCAAAGTTTAGGGGTCAAAATTAAATAAAAGATAAAGTTCATGGACCAAAATGTAATTAAATTAGGGGTCTAAGTGAAAGAAATTTAAAATTCTGGGCCATAGCAAAACTACTCCAAAGATCAGGGGCGAAAGTGCAAATTCATTTTTTTATTTTGTAAGAAAAGGGCTTTGGGCCATTTATTTTTTATTTGCTTGGGCCAAAGCCATCCGGCCCAAAAGAAAAATGTGGGCTGTATTCATAAAAATAAGTACAAGTCCAGATGAAAGCCCCAAAAAACAAACTCTAGCCCAACCGAAATTAAAATGAAAAACCCATCTGAAAAATAAAAAAAATAGCCCAATCATTGTTTTTTCTTTTTTCGTCTTTTCTTTTTTTTTCTTTCTTTTCTTTTTCTCCCTTTTTCTTCTTCTCCTTCTCCTTCTCCGGCAGGTTAAAGCTTCAGCTATTGCCGGCCATGGTGGCGCCACCGGCCGGCAGCAAATTTTTCAGTCACAAAAATTTTCAGAAAACACACCCCCACTTGATTTTTCGTGTAGAATCCATTTCTGGATTTAGTTTTTGTAAAAAATGAAAGAAAAATGATCAAGTATGTGATTTACAGCCGGTCCCTTATTTTCCAAAACTCAACCAAATCACCACAAACATCCTTGAAAAATATAGCGAAACAACCCTTACGAAATCTATAATACAACTGCAAGTTCAATTTAACAAAAATGGTAAAGAAAATGATGAATTAAAGCAAAAAAGTCCCTAACTTTGAAAAACTGTTTCTTGCTTTCTAAGCTAAAAAGAAAAACGCAAAAATCTAATTAAAAAAGAAATTCCAGGCCACAAACTAGTCGACGTCCCCTTTTTTAACCAAATATATACATGAAATTGCTCCTTTAATTCGGTTTTCCATCTTGGCATTTTTTCAAACAGTTAACATATATATACAAAAACCATTCTTCTTTTCCAAATTTTGTTCATAACCTATCCCAAAATTCAGCAACCCAACAACAAAGGAAGCCAGCAAAAGCAAAAGAAAATTAAACAATGAAGCATGGATTTAATATGATAAAAAACTAAAAATATACCTCAATAAATATGGAAATCTTTCGGTTGAAGTTTTTGATGAAATTTCCAAGCCTTAATCGATAGTTGCCCCTCTTTTTTTTGTTGCGTGCGAGTGTGTTGAGAGAAAAGAGAGGGAGCCAAGTGTGAGTTTGGGGGGAGGAAGAGTGTTTTTCTCTTTGTGTGTGTTTGTGTCGAAGAAATGTTGTGAGTTGAGAGAAAGAAAACCAAATGGCCGAGAGGGAGTCTTCAGAGTGGAGTCTGAGTCCTTTTTTCCTTTTGTCTTCTGGTCTTTTTTGAGGAAGAGGCCGAAAGATTGAATTCAGAAAAGTCAGCCATGTTGGTTGGAGTTGTTGTGGTCTTTGTTGAGAGTGCTTATTGTTTTTTTGTCCTGGCCGTCTGCCAATGAGCCGAGATGGAGTATTGTTGAAGTCTTGTCTGTGATTAGGTTGGTCAAAATGAAGGTTTCTTCACCAAATGACAAGAAAGACCTATGAGATAAAATGATGGTTTCTTCCCAATGAAAAGAAATATGCATGGAAATTGAATGTAAAAATGGGTTAATAGTGGTTTTGGTAGGGAAAAATGATTAAAATGTGTAAATTTGGTCATGACTTTTTTTTATATTTTCCTTTTCTCAAAAATAAAACAAAAATGAGAAAAAGAAAAATAAATGAATAAATAAAATTAAAATACAGAAAACAAATAGCTCATAAATAAATAAAAATCCAAGAAAACGTTAAAATTTGACAAAATTTGGTGTCTACAGCTTGCCCCTCTTTGTCTAGAGTTTCAAAAAAACTCAAGACAAAGACGTAGACGCCAAATCGCTTACATGTCTCTTCTAACTGTACCTGAGCTAAAATAAGCAAGCCAATACTTTATTAAAATTGTTAGATAAAATGATGCAATGACATTACAAAACACGTGACCGAACTCATATAGAGTTGCCTACGTATCCTGCCATGGGAATCAGGTCAAACGTAGTTCGAATACAAGTGAACCACAATGAAACAAGTGCATTGACCATTTGTGATCTTTGCAAAGTCGAAAAAGTCTGAACTTTCAGAACTTCTAAACATGAAATACAAAATCAGTCAGAAAACACAATTATTAATCTAAACAATCAACAAAAGTAGGTTGTCATAATTAGAAAAAGATGCACGGAGGGACGCTATTACGCTCCAAGAAGGGAGATTGAAAGGTGCGCGGTGGACGCTGAGACTCACCAATAGAAAATTAAATTTGATTGTCAAGAAGGGAGGGTAGAAGGGTGCGCGGCGGACGCTGAAACTCGCCAACAGAAAATTAAATTTGATTTATCAAGAATCTAGATTGTTCAATGGGACTGCATTCAAACCCAGACGCCTATCAAGAGAGTGAAAATATGCTCGAAACCCAGACAATGGGTGGGGATTAAACTTGAACCCAATAACTAGTGGAAGAAATGAAAATGCAAGTTCTATACTATCAAACTGCAGATAAAAAATGCATGTTGCTCCAAAGGTAATAAATCAAGACAAACTTACTTGGTAGACTTACAACTTTCTTGATTTTTTGAACTTTAAAAGAAAGGGAATAATGAATTTTCTTTTCTTTCTTCAAAAATGTACAGTCAATCTTGGAGCTCAATCCTTCTACATTTACCCCAGTGTGAATCGTGCTTAACTAAACTAGTATTGTGTCACATAATTTTTGTGACGCCCCCACTTCTCCCTAAGGTGAACCAAAGGGTATCCGCGAGACGCCTGCCCAACTCTCGCCAGGACTCAAGCAATTTATGTTCATGTGATTCTCATGACTCACCAAGGTTCCCGACCAAGCCCATGTCGGCTCGAGTCTCAAGGTCAGCCTAAGAATTTGGGCGTCCCCCATGTACATGTGTGTGTCGAGGAGATTCACTCCAACGACGTATGCCGCCATAGCATAGTATTTCATGTAATGCATTTGAAGTAATCAAGCATTCGAAGCACGAGTTGTTGTTTTCGAATGAGAACGAGTGCGATAAAGTACACACTCGATTCCATTTTCAAATCCCAAAGCATTGATAACAGGTAAGCATATAACGAGTTCACAGGAGTTCAAGAAAACATGCACTTGACACTCACCGATACAAGTACAAGAAAGAAATGTCACTCGGAGCTCTTAGGCGTTCACTGTGGGATCCTCTTGAAGGTCCTCGTGGGAGCCTGGGCAATTAATAAGGATCTATCACTCATAAACCCTAATAAATGAAAAGATCGCACTAGTGCACATTCCAAGAAAATCTAGTGAAAACGAACCCCAATCACTCGTAAATCGAGGTTCAAAGACGGGGTTTCAAAACACAAGAGCAATCGAGTTTCCGTCTTTGAAATCAAGTATAAAACGTCCAAGTAATATCAAGAAAAAAAGGAAAATTCGAAAAACTCCATTTCCCTTAAGTTTTGAAAATTTCAGTTTTGATACGAATTTTTGAAAAATCGTATCTCACTCTTTACAAGTCCAAAATTGGAAAACTTGGTACCATTGGAATCCTCTTTGAAAGTACTAAAAGTTCTTAGAAGATATTTTTCATGATTCTAAATGGAAAGTATTCAAAAATGGGCTCAAAGTCACTGTTTCAGGGTACTAAAGTATTCAAAAATGGGCTCAAAGTCACTGTTTCAGGGTACTTAGGATTGTGTCGGGTTTAGTTTTTCGCTAACTTTGGAAATTCGGTAAAATTCACACATTGCCAACCAGCCTCTGAAATTTGTAACTCAATTAGAGTTGAAAGTAAGGTTTAGAACAGAACAAGCGGATCAAGAATCGGAGTTTTGAGCACCGAGATACGATAGCTCAAAGTTGGTGAAAAACCGAAACTGTTAAGCCAATTTTCCGGATTTAAGTTCCAAACTTTGGGACTTTAGTTAGGTATCGAAACGGACTCGGAACGGCACCAAATTTGGTATGAATATACTACCATATAAGGGCCACTCCTTTGCCAAATTTCATAGAAAAATATGTACGGAAATCGGTTAACGAGACCGTTGAAATCACAAGAAATTCTAAGGCTAAACTGCCTTTGAACTTCCGTTTTGCCGTTTCCAAACATTTGGTCAAGAAACATCTCAAACACGATCCATTCCAGTAGGTAATGTCTAAAATATGTCCAAGGTACATTTGATAGGTGATTTACACTAAGAAACTTTGGATAACAAGTCCCAAATCATTGTTAGTTTCAAATCTGTCCAAATGCATGGTATTCCTTCACAAGACTAGATTCGAATTTTGATCATAAATCACTCAATTCAACTCGGAATTGAGCATGGTTAGTGGCATTGGAAAATAGACTCATAAGGCTATATTTTCTCAGAAGAAACCATTTTCAAAATCTGTCCATAACTAGCTCGTTCGTGAGCATCAAGTTACAGCTCATGTGCTGCCTTCCAGGAAACAACGAAACAGGACAGCAAATTTCAAACGAATGGTTTGGCTTGCTCAAGTGGAACCAGGACATGCATTTTATACCAACGGAAAGCTGGGAATGTCTAGTTTCTAGTGCCGTAAATAACACTTGATTCTGATATCGGAACGATGAGTTATAGCCAAAACAAGATGACTGCTTGGGCAGTGACGGGAATCAATTCCAGATTTCTAAGCTTCCGAAATTCCAACATTTCGGTGACCAAATCAAGTTATTTTTCAATGAAACTTTTTACACACTCAATATAACATGTAAACAACATAAACAAGCCATTAGAATCTCAAAATTTCACACCAAAGTGCTCGAACAAAGCAGGGGCAAAATGGTCACTTTTGGTCATTGCACCATCCTTGAGTTTCTATCAACAACCCAACATTAATCCACTAGTTTAAGCACTAAATAAACATTATTACCATCAAAATACCACAAATCAGTCCATATATCCAAGGTGGGAGTTCATAGAGCCCACACAACCATTTTTTCACCATAAACAAGCTACCCATGAACATGCATGAGTATATAAGGGCACTAGAACTTCCATAAACCAAGTTTTGAAGGTTAGATCGTTATCTACTTCACTTGGTGTGCAAGACAGAATTTTTCGGTCCTCTCTTTGGCCAAGAAAACCGTGAAAAGCTCCCCCTTTTTGTAGCTTAAGACGATCTTCAAGTAATAAACTAAGTGTAGTTAAATTTTGGTGCAAAATGGTGCAAGTTTGGTGAGGGAAATGGAGAAGAAAATTGAATGAGCAAGCTTGGTTCTTTTCCTTGGAGTTGCACGCTGGAAATGGAGCTAGGAGAGAGGGAATTCTGATCTGAAATGAAGCTTCCAAAGGAAGCTTTAGTGTGTGCTCCAAAGTTGCCCAAAAGTCAACCCTCCTGCACGCGCGTTTTGTGCTCGATTCCTCTCGAGTTTATTTCACTAGTGCACTAGACCTCCAATACACTTATATTCATATAAATATTATTCACTTTTAATTGTCCCAAAATGAGGGTCTAAAGTCTCTCAATTAAATCGCGCGTGTGAAAACGCGTATTTCCAAATTAAACGCGATAAAGCGAAACCTCCAAGAATTTCTTATAACGATAGTACTAATAACTATCACTTGAGTATTTAAACGTAAAATTATCTATTTTAGGACCATTGTGTAAGTCTCCAATTTTCCAAACTTATTGTACTCTCAATCGGTTAAAATTTCCAAACACGTTTTCACTATTTTCACTAAACGAGCTTCCAAAAATTAATTTTTTGAAACAAGTCACTTTAAAAATATAATGAAACTATAATTCCATGTATTTAGGTCTAATAAGGTTAGAAAATATTATTCGGGGCAAATATCCAAATAAATAATTAAATGAGCCAAAAATAGGGGTTTGAAATAAGAATTTTACGAGTCCTCACAATTTTACCTGCAAAAGGAAAGAAAAAAAAAAGAAAAGAAACAACTGTGATAAAAACACTGCCGCCACCATGTGATCCCTTTGCCTTGAGAACCGCATAAACATGAGTTTCAATATCGACAAATCACTCCCTTAGATTTGGTCCACGACCACTTCAAAATCTTTGCAACTTTCTAATAGCAATTATCCATGCTTTATTATCATAGGTCCTTCAATTTCATGACTCATTGGGGATAAATTATAGGGGATTGTCTTTTAAATGTGACCAATAAATGAGAAATATAAACTATTGAAAATGTATTATTCATCATGCAATGATGCTGACATGAAATAACAATGATACAGAATAAATAGATAAAATAGTAAATAGAATAGCAAAACAAAAATGTTGGATTTATGAATACGGGTCCAAGAATCAAAAATTGGATACATATTTAGAGGACGGCCTTTGATGAAGAAAAATGTTCCATCTGATCCCTTCAACATCATCCATTTTGGAATTCATTGTCGGCAAAAGAACAACAATATGAAAGAGACCCAAATCAATATAGTCACCAGCTTTCAAACCTCAGCATCTTGTTCTTCGTTCATGATCCTCTTGTATTCTGAAACCCTACCTTAACGCCCTTTCAGGTTGTCACCAAGGTTACTCCCACCCTTTTTTTTTTTTTTTTCTTTTTTTCTCACTCTTTTTTTTTTGTTATTTTTTTCTTTTTTTTAAGGTGCCCTTTTAGGTTTTCACCTTGAGACATAGACAAGACAATTTTAACCCCAACTGTATCAATTCAGTCATGTTTGATAATTAGTGGCATCAGTGAGACAATCCTCTCTGACATGTTTCAAAAAAGTTATATTTACATCATTTGCCAATTGATTAAGAAAAATTTTCCTCAAAATACTGCAAAAGATGAAAGTCGGTAACTTTTGAATCTTGTAATTAGGATCGGATGGAGTATTAAAGGAAAGGTTAAGGCTTGAAAATGGATCATATGATGGGTTTGCAATCATTTGCGATAGCATTCTTTCAAAAAACTTGCTCTGATGTAGGGCTGGAAAGAGATAAAATTTTGCCCCCATTTAATTCTAACCAAACTTCTCTATTTTTCTTTTTTTCTCTTCTTTTTTTTTTCTTTTTCCTATTCTCTTCTTTTCTTTTCTTTTTTTTCTAAGAAATAAAATTGCCCCAGTATAGGGTTAGTGATTTTAAGAAACTGCCAAGCATAAAAGGAATGTTGTTCTAAAAAGTCAAAAGAGAAAAATTAGGGATAGGATATCGAAATGGAAAAAGGAGAGAAAGTCTGCCTTAAATCCGTCTCTTGCAGTAATTTTAAAGAAAAATTTCTAATCAAATGAAAAACTTTTTGCACATATCTACATTGATTGGTTGTGAAAAACTTGTCCATCCATTTTCATAAAGATAAGCGCTCCTCCGGGTAGCACTTTCTTAACAATGAATGGTCTTTGCCAATTGGGAGCAAACTTTCCTTTAGCCTCCTCTTGCACTGGAAGAATTTGTTTTAAAACCTTATCTCCGACTTCAAACAAATGAGGCTTCACTCTTTTGTTATAAGCACGGGCCATTCTTGGCTGATAATATTGTCCATGACAGACGGCATTCAACATCTTTTCATCAATTAGAAACAACCGCTTATTGTCGTGCCCCATTTTTTGATGAAAAATATAAGAATTACGATTACGGGTTTATAAAAATGGATTTTGATTTATTTTGAGTGAAAATGAGTTTTTGATTTTTTAAAACATAAATAAAGAAAATGGGCCTAAATGGGACTTAAAAAATGTGATGATTTTGACCCAAAATAATAGTTTAAAAAGGGTTTTTAATAAAAATAGAAGTCGCCACTTGGTATTAAGTTAAGGTGTACCAAGTCACCTAAAATGAATTTTTAAAGAAAAAGTAGAAAAAATTCTTTTTAAATGATTCCAAATTTTCGAAAATCAGATAAAAGTGTTTGGGAGTCACGTTTGAAGAAAGGGAAGGCAAGGATAAAATCCAAAACACTCTTTCAACCTAACCAAAGTTAGTTGCGTGATTTAGTCAAAAATTTTCTTAATGATACGAATCTCGTTGGTGAGGAGATTCGCGACCCAAGATCGCTTGTTGGATTTGACGTCGGATGCAAGAAACGGTGGCAGCGGAAACCCTACGACCCCTCTAATCCCCGTGACTACGAACTTGTTGATACTATCTCAACCCGTAATCAAACGAATTAGTGAACCTCAGGCAAGTGTAGAAGGCGCCACAATTCAAGTGCGATTCTTGAATTGATAAGCCGAACAAGAACACTAGAGTATAACTCTAAGTTGTTCAAGGTTTGCTCGAAAGCTATGGAGAAAACTCTCTCAATATTTTTATCATAAAAGTGTGTCCCTTTGTGGGAGTAATGGGGTGCCTTATATAGGCTACAAGTAAAACCCTAATCTAGTAAGGAAAAGGAACTAACTAATGACTCTCCAATCACAATCACAATTAAGGCTAACTAATGGTCAGCTTATAAAGCTGGCCCAACATAACCCAATAAAAGCTAATTCACCAACTTAAGTAATAGTGAGTCAAGACTCTATAAATCGGATCCAATTCAACATGAGGTCTTGGACCGAACTAATTCCTACCAAATAAAATAGAAATCTGAAAAATAAACTACTAAACTATTACTAAAAGATTCATTCTCTTGCAGCCCGAAACATGGCCCATAAGCGGCCCATATTTCATATCATTCCCCTCCTCTTGAAAAAGATTTGTCCTCAAATCGTGGTTGGAAATGAATGGTACTAACAAGAGTTGGTAGGATGAAACCTCAAATCTCCACATATTGGCTCTCTTAGAATGAATGATACTTGCATACGTCATGATTATTATAATTTGGTGCACATGTCTCTTGGTCAGCTTGAAAATGCTCACAATCAGCCATGGAAAACTCAAGGCTTTACTCCAACGACTCCTCGAAGATAACGCATATAGCTTCGGTTCCATGATGCAAGGTAAAATGTATGGTACATTGGCAGCAAGCTCACATCTTCTTGGATCCTCCATAATGCAACTGAGAAACTGAACAACACTTTGAACATGATCGACTTCATTAGATGGATCATCACTTGGGACACTTGTTGCAAAATGGTAAGGAGGCAAAGGACAAAATTCAAGTGCAAGGACTCCCTTTGAAACTTCATTACTCCTCCCAACAAACAAAGCAGGCTCATGGGTGAAGTTGTATATCAATGGATAGTAAAGGGATACAACACTTAAGATGCAAACTCCATGAAAATTCTGATATTCGCCAATGGATATAGGGATAGAACATGCCATGATCAACTCAATCTCTCCTTGCTTAACCTGGATAAAAGAAGAAAAGCTAAACATAACAAAGGTAAGTTCGTTAGAAAAATAAGCCCTTGCATTGTTTCCCAAAGTCAGCGCACTTTTTCCCTTGTCTTCCTTCTCAACTAGCTCAAGACAACTAACTTGTGTAGATGGGACTTCAAGGTTTTCAATCTCAAGTTCATTGCCAGCATTCGTAGATATTTCTTCAATCAATGGCGGATTAGAAGGAACATCTTTACCACCATTGGTTGACACATGAGTAAGTTGCTCAAAATATGAATTCAGCACTTGGCGAATTTCTCCCATCATAGAGTCAAATAATTCTTTATTCCGGCTTCGGAAATCAGCCTTTGATTCACGAGGCTTTGATTCAATTCGAGAATTCATGACTCGATTGTCACAACACTCCTTAGATGATGCTCGTTTGCTTGATGAAGACCTTGGCTTAGATGCTCGACGCAAACTCCTTTGTTCCTCCTCATACTCATTACAAGTACGCTTATATCTTTCATATACGCACAAGGCACGAAAATGATCCATTTCCTCCTGAAGTGGATGAAACTCATGTTGTGAATGCTCGGAGATGGAACGCGTGGAACTAGAGTACTTGGAAGTAGTTCGCTTGGAACCCCTCCTCTTAAGAGGCTCGTTCTCTAAGAATTCTTGATGATATGAATGAGATGCAACTCCACGAGGCATGGTTAAGTGACTTGCAAAATTGGTTAGCAGAGAAGAGAAATTTCTCACAACACACAAGCTCATGTGTATGCACTTGTCACTCGTGTTTTCACTCTAATTTGTCCCTCAAGTAGTCCTCACAAATTTGTCCTCAAGGCCCCGCTGTGTGTTTTGCCTCTTTTTTTTTTTTTTTTTTCATTTCACTCCTTAAGTGTATACTCTCACACTCATATATGGTCACTCAGATCACTCTAATAAGCTCACCAAAATTTCCTCACAGCTCCTTGCAAAACCTTGAAGGAAGTAGAGCTCCTCAAGTGCTCAAATTTAGCTTAAAAATCAAGTTAACGCTAGAATTTGAGGTTCGTAAGAGTGGAAATTTTCTGGAAAAACAAAATTAGGACACTAGGAATGGAGTGGTAGAATATATTCAAGAGTAAGAACCAGAAAAAGACTTGACACAAAAGCTAAAAAAAATTAAGAAAGATACTCAAAGACTCTAACCGACAAGGAAGTGGTCCTTTGCCTTGCTGGATTTTCTTGGAAAGTTTACGGCCTTGGGTTCGACAGGTGATTTTATGGGGTTTTGGTTCCGTGTGAATGCTCAAGGGTGGGGCGTGTTAGCCCTTGATAGCAATGGATATCTGTTCACAAGTGTTGCAGCCGAAGGGGGAAACAAGAGCTAGTGGGCGGTGGTTTTTCTTAGGAGACTGGTTTGTAGTGTGGCTGTCTAGGTGGCAAAGTGTGGTGCGGCTGTTTAAAGGCTGTTTAGGCTGAAGAGGTGACGTTGGGGTGCTGGATGCTTTATTTTGCAGAGGTGCGGTTAAAGCCAAGATATCAATATGGGTAAGTGGGGGCTACAAATCAGGAAGCAATAAGAATGGGAACCCCTTTGGTTTTAGAAATCAATTGGGTTTAGGAGATTTTGCGGCTGTTTCCCTTCTTCTCCTTTTTTTTTTTTTGATGTTCAGCCGACTGGATCCTTTCCTAAGTGCTTGAGACGGGTACCAAGACTGGTGATAAGTGTGGGCAAGCGGTGGCTATGAATTAGGAGACAAGATGAAGTTGGAAGACCCTTCAGTTTTAGGAGCCAATCAGGTTTGGAGGTTTGTAGCGGCTGTTCCCTCTCTTTTTTTTTTTTTCTTTTGTTGCTTTTCCTTTCTTGTGTGGCTCTCTGGACTTCCCAAGTATGTTTTGGTATGTTTTGGTATTCCACTTGCAAGAAACAACACAGAATTTCAAGGTTTGAAGGCAAATCAGGTTCGACAGTCAAGCAAAAAAAATTCCAGCAACTTGGCTCCAAGGTACGCGACTCCTTTCCTTTTTTTTTTTTTTTTTTTTTTGTGTACACAGTCCAAACACACAAGACCCCACACGAATTAACTACAAACTAGACAGAAACTAGAGCCATCTAGTGACTGAAATTTCTGGACAGATTGGCACACAACACAACGCCAAAAGGAAAATCCTAGTTGCGGCAAGAAGGGAAGAAGACCCTAGTTGCGGCTGTAATAATTTTTTTTTCTTTCTCTTGTTTTCTGAGCAGGACACAATAATAGCAATGAACAACGAGTCTAGACAACAATAAACAACAACCAGGCAGAAGACGTGGTGACACAAATCTGAAACTAATGCAAGACACGATGCACGCAACCTGGAAAATTGCGGGCAGCAACGGGGAGACAAGGAAAAAGGATTAGCTACTGACCTTTTTTTTTTTTTTTGACTCAGGTTGGGACTTACTGACGACAACAACAAGATGTTGAACAAGAGACAGGTACAACAATTAAGAGACAATTCGGTCAGATTGGGCCATGCAAGGGATAATGTTAAGTTCGGCAAGACCGAAATCTGAATGACTCAATGCTTTGTTGTGCGTCTTGGCACAATTATCAACACTGACCGACACCTCAATTTGCTGGACATAGATGGTGGAAACAATCAGCAATACATGACCAGGTTGTAACACACAAGACTCAATAGAAACAGCAATAAGGACGCGATACTAAGAACAGACTCCAAACACGGCGACCAGAATTTGATAACAAGGAAACTTACGGACAGATTGGAGGTGCGAACAGAATTTAACTAACGAGACAGATATGGAAGGTACGAGTTAAGACACAAAAGAGGGATAAACGATGTTACCAACAAGCTAGCTCTGATGCCAGCTGATACGAATCTCGTTGGTGAGGAGATTCGCGACCCAAGATCGCTTGTTGGATTTGACGTCGGATGCAAGAAACGGTGGCAGCGGAAACCCTACGACCCCTCTAATCCCCGTGACTACGAACTTGTTGATACTATCTCAACCCGTAATCAAACGAATTAGTGAACCTCAGGCAAGTGTAGAAGGCGCCACAATTCAAGTGCGATTCTTGAATTGATAAGCCGAACAAGAACACTAGAGTATAACTCTAAGTTGTTCAAGGTTTGCTCGAAAGCTATGGAGGAAACTCTCTCAATATTTTTATCATAAAAGTGTGTCCCTTTGTGGGAGTAATGGGGTGCCTTATATAGGCTACAAGTAAAACCCTAATCTAGTAAGGAAAAGGAACTAACTAATGACTCTCCAATCACAATCACAATTAAGGCTAACTAATGGTCAGCTTATAAAGCTGGCCCAACATAACCCAATAAAAGCTAATTCACCAACTTAAGTAATAGTGAGTCAAGACTCTATAAATCGGATCCAATTCAACATGAGGTCTTGGACCGAACTAATTCCTACCAAATAATTGCCAAACTTGTTTGACAAAATGATACAAGAGGTTTGAATATTTCGTACAAGGCTTTGACTATGGATGGAAATATGTGGGAGTAGTGATTGCAATGAGTTTTTCTAACTTTGCTCTGATAGTTTTTCGCCGATGCCTGTCTTTCTGAATCTTGAATCTATTTATAGAGGCTCGGTTCTGCATTTCATCTTCATTTGAATTTCAATTTTGCTTTCATTTGTTGTGGCCGACATTCTTTTTCAAAAGTCGTTTGGATTTTGTCCACCGATGGGATCATCAAAAGGATCAAAAGTAGATTCGGATGATCCTGCTGGCTCCTCTATTTTGTCTTCTTCTTTTGACTTTTGTAAATAATTCAGATATTCTTTCAGCATCTCGGGATTCTGCATGATTTGCTTTATTAAAAAGTTACTGGCTGTTTCTTCGGATGCCATTTCCGTCACTTTTTCTTTGTCTCTTTTTGGAGTGAGTGGAGTTGGTGTAGTGGTTGGAATGATTGTTGACTGTCTCGTCTCCTTTTGAGTAGTGGTAGTAGCTGTCCACTTTAATTTATCTCCAGTGGTCAGGAATCTGATCACATTAGTTTGATCGCCAAATTCTTGATTGAATCCAGTCCACCATTTTATTTTGAATTCTCTTACCAATGACATTGGCAGAGGTTTTTCCAGTTCTTGATGAATTTTGAAACTCCAGCAAAATATCCATGGTACTTTGAATTCCATGTGGAATAAAATTGGTCTTGTATACTCTTCCCCCTTTGCTCTTTTTAGATATGTTTGAAATCCCATGAGAACATTTGGAGGTAGAATTTCTGGTTGGGGTCCAAACCATTTCCACCAGTGATTGAACCAAATTGGGAATTCTTTACTGCAACTGTCTTTGAATGTGAAGAACCAGGAATGGTTGAATGGTCTAAAAAGGAAAGCACGATACCATGCCATTTTGTAATCTTGATATGTAAATCCATCTGGAATAAAGTTTACTGAAAAGGATTTTTTGGAATAAAGAGAATTCCATTCATTAGGAGAACAAACTTTCTTTATAATACACTTAGAATGGCTAATAATGTTGAGATTCTTTTTATCTGGAATTGGGTAAATCTCTACATATTGAGTATCTGTAAGGATCAATTCATAATAATCTAGATTTTTTGAAGGGTCATCTGGTTGCCAATAGCATTTTGGAGGAAAGATCCTTTGAGTAACTTGATGAAGAGTAGAGTATATGGGTATTTCTTGGAATCTGGTTAAAGTAATATGTTGAGTAAATGGCTTTGTGAAATAAGTATTTCCTTGAGATTTTTCTGGGGATTTTGCTAGTTGTTGAATGGGTCTAATTGGAGAAATAATTGGAGTAGCAGCCTGACTATAAGTCAATGCTGGGAAATCTGATAAAAGTTGAAATCTATTTTGAGTTACAGGGGTAAGACTCATCTCATAATCCTGAGGAGTCTTTGGCCTGGAACTTCCTGCTTTTGAATCCATTTGCCTGCAAAATTAATAAACAACATCTTTAAGTTGATCAGATAATTCTCTGTTTTGTTCTTGGTAATGTTGAATAAATTCGTTGTGAAGAAAATCTCCACTTCTGCTTAATCTCTGATGGGTAAGAAGTCTGATAGTGTTTTTCTGAATTTGTCTTTGTATAAGAAAGGCTTTTTCTTTTTGAGTAATGGTTGCATAGGGACTTTTGTGAATATATATTTCATCATATTTAGGAATTTGGTAAGAGGGAATAAATTGTCTTCCATTTGGAGTCTGAATGGAATAGACATATCCTCTGGATTGAATCGATTTTTCTTTATTTTGAAGGCTGGGAGAATCTCGTTGAGTTCTCAAATAATTTGCATATTCACGAGCATTTGCCATCGTTGCTGGATCCATGTCCTTGTAGGAATTCTCTGGTTAGAAAATCTGGTAAAGAATTATTTTCTCCTTTGATGAATTCTATATCAAAATCGAATACAGATAAAATAGCTTGCCATCTTGCAAATATTTGTTTTGACACTATATTTTGAACATCTTTTTGTAGAATCTCTTTTGCAGATTTACAATCTATTCTAATTAAAAATTTCTTATTATACAAATCATCTTGAAATTTAGATATACACAAAACTATTGATAAAATTTCTTTTTTAATAGTTGAATAATTCTTTTGAGGATCAGACCATGTTCCTGAATGAAATCTAACTAATTCTTCTTTTGAATTATCTATTTTTTGTTTTAATATTCCACCGTATCCTAATTCTGATGCATCTGTTTCAACTATCATAAATGCTTTAGGATGAGGTAGGCATAAACATGGTAATGATTCTATTTTTGCTTTTAAATACTTTATTTTTTGAGTATGTTCTTCTGTCCAAGGTTTTGGATTTTTCTTTAATCTATTAAATAATATGGAACATTCTTGCCTTAATTTAGGAAAGAAATCTGCTATGTAATTTAAACATCCTAAAAATCTTTGTAATTGATTTTTATCTTTGATCTCATCTGGAAATTTAGTAGCAAATTCTAAAGCTCTATTAATTGGTTTTATTGTTCCTTGATATATATTATGTCCTAAAAATCTTACTTTTGTTTGAAATAATTTCATTTTTGGTGCTGAAACAACTAATCCATTTTTCTTGACTATTTTTAAAAATATATTTAAATGTTTAAAATGTTGTTCTATTGATTCTGAAAATATTAATACATCATCTATATAGACTATACTGAATGAACTGTAAGGATTGAAAATATCATTCATTATATTTTGAAATTCTGATGGTGCATTTTTTAATCCAAATGGCATAACTTTCCATTCATAATGTCCAAAAGGTGTTGTAAATGCTGTTTTGTATCTATCTTTTGGGTCTATTATTATTTGCCAATATCCTGATTTCATGTCAAACTTTGAGAATATTTTTGCATTAAATAATCTATTAAGCAAATCTTTTTTATTTGGAATAGGATATCTAATCCATTGTAAAACTTTATTTAAAGGTTTATAATTTATTACTAATCTTGGAACTCCTCGTTCTTTTTCAGCTTGATTCATTACATAAAATGCAGCACAGCTCCAAGGTGATTTTGAAGGAGTTATTAATCCTTTATCGAGTAATATTTTTATTTCCTTTTTACAAAATTCTAATAACTCAGAATTCATTTGTATTGGTCTAGCTTTTGTTGGAATATTCTTTTCATCAAAGTCTTTTTCATAGGGTAATTCTATCATATGTTGTTTTCTATCCCAAAAAGCATTAGGAATATCTGCACAAATTTCTTTTTGTAATAATTCTTCTATTTCTAATATTCTTTTTTGTATCTTAATATCATTTAATTGTTCTTCAATTTTTAAATAAGATTTTTCTTCTTTAATATAACTTATTTGTTGTTGTACTTTGGTAATGCTGTTTATTGTTTTATATATCGAAGATGTTTGTAATGTATGTAGTTCTTTTTGCTTTATTGGAGTTAAGAATTTAAAGATAACAATTTTTCCCATTATATTTACTGAGATTCCTTCATTACTTACTAAAAATGGATATATTTGAATTAAAAAGGGTGTTCCTAATATTACATCATGATGTATATTGTTTACAATTATAAAATTATGTCTAATGCAATATTCATTGTTACATATTGATCCTTTTGTAAATTTATACTTTACTTTTAAGTCTTCTCCATTTGCTGCCATTGATTTTTCATTTGTTCTTTCACAATATTTAGTAGGGATTATTCCTTCTTTAATACAACTTGTATCAGCTCCACTATCTATTAGAGCTACGAATGTTTCTTTGAAATCTTCTACTGTAATAGTTACTAAAGCGAACCATTTTTGGAATGTTATTCTTTCAATAGTATTTAAATATTGAGATTCTTCTACTAATTTTTCTGATATTAATATTTCTTCTGTTTTAGAATTTGAAGTTGAAGGTTGATTGGTATTTATTAATGTTATTTTTGATTCTATTTCTAAATCTTTTAATTTTAATTCTATTATTTCTTGTTGTAAGTGTTTTACTTGAATTTTAAGATTATTAATTTCTGATTGAAGATCTTTAGTAGTTTCTTTTTTCATTATATTTATATTTGGATATTTGTCTATCAATTTTGAGATACTAAAAGGTTCTATAATTTTTGGCATTTTGTCTTCTTGAATAATTAGACTTTTTAATCTTTCTAAATATTCTTTTTTAGCTATTGGATCATCAATTTTTTCTATTATATCTAATAAAAATTCTTTATCTTCTTTTTTAGTTATTACATTTAAATATTTTGGAGTACAATTACAATTTTCTTCACTATCTGTACTAGAAATATCATTGTAATAATCATCTTCTGTACTTTGTTCTTTTTCATTTATTAATAAGTTTAATAGTTTATTTTTAATTTCTTCTTCGTTAGAGCAAATTTCTGTAATTTTTTCTTTTAATCTACATTTGTTTGCTTTATGTCCTATTTTTCCACATTTATAACAAACTATTTTCTTTTTAATAAATCTTCTTTTTGTAGTTGGTTCATTTTCCTTAGGTTTTATATATCTTGGTTTCTTAGAATATTTTTTAATTTTCTTTTTGTATGCTGATGGTGATTTGATTCTTTTGATTCCAAATGCATCACAAAATGATCCTACTTCTTTTGTTTTAGATCCATATTTTATTTGTAATCTTAATTCTGAACATAATATTAATCCTTCTTTTTTCACAAAAGCAAATAATTGTCCAAAAGTAATATTTTCGAATGAAATTACATCTGTTCCCATTTCTTTTTGTAAATTATCCATTATTCTTTGTGAAAATAAACTTGGTAATCCAGTTATGAATCTTTCTTTCCAAAATGAAGCATTACAATCTGGTCTTCTTAATACATTTGTTAAAAACATATAATTATACCAATCAAATTCTTCATACAATATCTCAACATATGGAAGTATTAAATACAAAAATTGATACACTAAAGAAACCAGATTTAAAATTCCCAAATGATATATCAGCACCTCATTTTCAACCTAGAAGTCTGACAAGAGAAAAAGAACAAGATTTAGTACAAAGTATTAGTAATCAAAAGATAAGTAATACAGATAATTTATTAAATAAAATATCTAATGCATTACAAAATCTAACTACAGATTCAAAACCAACAACACCCAAAATAAATACCTTAGACCAAATAATAGAAGAAAATTCTACTGAAGAATTAGAAGATTTATCAGAAGAATCAATAAATTCATATATAGAAGAAAATATACTTTTACCAATAGAAACTCAATTTGAAGAAAAAGATAATCAAATAAATAGGATAAAAAGAAAGAACTATAATAACAATAAAAATTGGAAAATGGTAAGTTCAAAGATTTATTATCCAAGACCAAGTCCTCCTGACATTCAATATGAAGAAAGATCAAAATTTAGAACAACTAAATATGATGGAGATTCAATATATGAATGGAACATAGATGGCAAAGCTGAATATGAAGTATTAAATAATTTGCAAGAAATGGGAATGGCGAGATTAGCCTATAAGATTAAAAATATTCAAGAAAGAAATATTGCAACATTATTAGTTTCAGGATTTACTGGACAATTAAAGAATTGGTGGGATAATGCTTTAACATTACAAGATAAATTATCAATATTAGATCATACACAAGAATTAGAAGATGATCAAGGAAATATTCAAATACAATCAGATGCTGCAGAATTTCTAATTGTAACAATAGTTATGTATTTCAAAGGAAATCCAAAAGAAGAATTAAATTCTAATAAAACATTTTTAACAAATTTAAGATGTCCAACATTATCAGATTTTAGATGGTATAAAGATATGTTTTTAACAAATGTATTAAGAAGACCAGATTGTAATGCTTCATTTTGGAAAGAAAGATTCATAACTGGATTACCAAGTTTATTTTCACAAAGAATAATGGATAATTTACAAAAAGAAATGGGAACAGATGTAATTTCATTCGAAAATATTACTTTTGGACAATTATTTGCATTTGTGAAAAAAGAAGGATTAATATTATGTTCAGAATTAAGATTACAAATCAAATATGGATCAAAACAAAAAGAAGTAGGATCATTCTGTGATGCATTTGGAATCAAAAGAATCAAATCACCATCAGCATATAAGAAGAAAATTAAAAAATATTCTAAGAAACCAAGATATATAAAACCTAAGGAAAATGAACCAACTAAAAAGAGAAGATTTATTAAAAAGAAAATAGTTTGTTACAAATGTGGAAAAATAGGACATAAAGCAAACAAATGTAGATTAAAAGAAAAAATTACAGAAATTTGCTCTAACGAAGAAGAAATTAAAAATAAACTATTAAACTTATTAATAAATGAAAAAGAACAAAGTACAGAAGATGATTATTACAATGATATTTCTAGTACAGATAGTGAAGAAAATTGTAATTGTACTCCAAAATATTTAAATGTAATAACTAAAAAAGAAGATAAAGAATTTTTATTAGATATAATAGAAAAAATTGATGATCCAATAGCTAAAAAAGAATATTTAGAAAGATTAAAAAGTCTAATTATTCAAGAAGACAAAATGCCAAAAATTATAGAACCTTTTAGTATCTCAAAATTGATAGACAAATATCCAAATATAAATATAATGAAAAAAGAAACTACTAAAGATCTTCAATCAGAAATTAATAATCTTAAAATTCAAGTAAAACACTTACAACAAGAAATAATAGAATTAAAATTAAAAGATTTAGAAATAGAATCAAAAATAACATTAATAAATACCAATCAACCTTCAACTTCAAATTCTAAAACAGAAGAAATATTAATATCAGAAAAATTAGTAGAAGAATCTCAATATTTAAATACTATTGAAAGAATAACATTCCAAAAATGGTTCGCTTTAGTAACTATTACAGTAGAAGATTTCAAAGAAACATTCGTAGCTCTAATAGATAGTGGAGCTGATACAAGTTGTATTAAAGAAGGAATAATCCCTACTAAATATTGTGAAAGAACAAATGAAAAATTAATGGCAGCAAATGGAGAAGACTTAAAAGTAAAGTATAAATTTACAAAAGGATCAATATGTAACAATGAATATTGCATTAGACATAATTTTATAATTGTAAACAATATACATCATGGTGTAATATTAGGAACACCCTTTTTAATTCAAATATATCCATTTTTAGTAAGTAATGAAGGAATCTCAGTAAATATAATGGGAAAAATTGTTATCTTTAAATTCTTAACTCCAATTAAACAAAAAGAACTACATACATTACAAACATCTTCGATATATAAAACAATAAATAGCATTACCAAAGTACAACAACAAATAAGTTATATTAAAGAAGAAAAATCTTATTTAAAAATTGAAGAACAATTAAATGACATTAAGATACAAAAAAGAATATTAGAAATAGAAGAATTATTACAAAAGGAAATTTGTGCAGATATTCCTAATGCTTTTTGGGATAGAAAACAACATATTATAGAATTACCCTATGAAAAAGACTTTGATGAAAAGAATATTCCAACAAAAGCTAGACCAATACAAATGAATTCTGAGTTATTAGAATTTTGTAAAAAGGAAATAAAAATATTACTCGATAAAGGATTAATAACTCCTTCAAAATCACCTTGGAGCTGTGCTGCATTTTATGTAATGAATCAAGCTGAAAAAGAAAGAGGAGTTCCAAGATTAGTAATAAATTATAAACCTTTAAATAAAGTTTTACAATGGATTAGATATCCTATTCCAAATAAAAAAGATTTGCTTAATAGATTATTTAATGCAAAAATATTCTCAAAGTTTGACATGAAATCAGGATATTGGCAAATAATAATAGACCCAAAAGATAGATACAAAACAGCATTTACAACACCTTTTGGACATTATGAATGGAAAGTTATGCCATTTGGATTAAAAAATGCACCATCAGAATTTCAAAATATAATGAATGATATTTTCAATCCTTACAGTTCATTCAGTATAGTCTATATAGATGATGTATTAATATTTTCAGAATCAATAGAACAACATTTTAAACATTTAAGTATATTTTTAAAAATAGTCAAGAAAAATGGATTAGTTGTTTCAGCACCAAAAATGAAATTATTTCAAACAAAAGTAAGATTTTTAGGACATGATATATATCAAGGAACAATAAAACCAATTAATAGAGCTTTAGAATTTGCTACTAAATTTCCAAATGAAATAAAAGATAAAAATCAATTACAAAGATTTTTAGGATGCTTAAATTACATAGCAGATTTCTTTCCCAAATTAAAACAAAAAATAGATAATTCAAAAGAAGAATTAGTTAGATTTCATTCAGGAACATGGTCTGATCCTCCAAAGAATTATTCAACTATTAAAAAAGAAATTTTATCAATAGTTTTGTGTATATCCAAATTTCAAGATGATTTGTATAACAAGAAATTTTTAATTAGAATAGATTGTAAATCTGCAAAAGAGATTCTACAAAAAGATGTTCAAAATATAGTTTCAAAACAAATATTTGCAAGATGGCAAGCTATTTTATCTGTATTTGAGATTGAATTTATCAAAGGAGAAAATAATTGTTTACCAGATTTTCTAACCAGAGAATTCCTACAAGGACATGGATCCAGCAACGATGGCAAATGCTCGTGAATATGCAAATTATTTGAGAACTCAACGAGATTCTCTTAGCCTTCAAAATAAAGAAAAATCGATTCAATCCAGAGGATATGTCTATTCCATTCAGACTCCAAATGGAAGACAATTTATTCCATCTTACCAAATTCCTAAATACGATGAAATTTATATTCACAAAAGTCCCTATGCAACCATTACTTCAAAAGAAAGAGCCTTTCTTATACAAAGACAAATTCAGAAAAACACTATCAGACTTCTTACCCATCAAAGATTAAGCAGAAGTGGAGATTTTCTTCACAACGAATTTATTCAACACTACCAAAAACAAAACAGAGAATTATCTGATCAACTTAAAGATATTATTTATTAAATTTTGCAGGAAGATGGATTCAAAAGCAGGAAGTTCCAGACCAAGGACTCCTCAGGATTATGAGATGAGTCTTACTCCTGTAACTCAAAATAGATTTCAACTTTTATCAGATTTCCCAGCATTGACTTATAGTCAGGCTGCTACTCCAATTATTTCTCCAATTAGACCCATTCAACAACTAGCAAAATCCCCAGAAAAATCTCAAGGAAATACTTATTTCACAAAGCCATTTACTCAACATATTACTTTAACCAGATTCCAAGAAATACCCATATACTCTACTCTTCATCAAGTTACTCAAAGGATCTTTCCTCCAAAATGCTATTGGCAACCAGATGACCCTTCAAAAAATCTAGATTATTATGAATTAATCCTTACAGATACTCAATCTGTAGAGATTTACCCAATTCCAGATAAAAAGAATCCCAACATTATTAGCCATTCTAAGTGTATTATAAAGAAAGTTTGTTCTCCTAATGAATGGACTTCTCTTTATTCCAAAAAATCCTTTTCAGTAAACTTTATTCCAGATGGATTTACATATCAATATTACAAAATGGCATGGTATCGTGCTTTCCTTTTTAGACCATTCAACCATTCCTGGTTCTTCACATTCAAAGACAGTTGCAGTAAAGAATTCCCAATTTGGTTCAATCACTGGTGGAAATGGTTTGGACCCCAACCAGAAATTCTACCTCCAAATGTTCTCATGGGGTTTCAAACATATCTAAAAAGAGCAAAGGGGGAAGAGTATACAAGACCAATTTTATTCCACATGGAATTCAAAGTACCATGGATATTTTGCTGGAGTTTCAAAATTCATCAAGAACTGGAAAAACCTCTGCCAATGTCATTAGTAAGAGCAATTTAAATCCGTCTCTTGCAGTAATTTTAAAGAAAAATTTCTAATCAAATGAAAAACTTTTTGCACATATCTACATTGATTGGTTGTGAAAAACTTGTCCATCCATTTTCATAAAGATAAGCGCTCCTCCGGGTAGCACTTTCTTAACAATGAATGGTCTTTGCCAATTGGGAGCAAACTTTCCTTTAGCCTCCTCTTGCACTGGAAGAATTTGTTTTAAAACCTTATCTCCGACTTCAAACAAACGAGGCTTCACTCTTTTGTTATAAGCACGGGCCATTCTTGGCTGATAATATTGTCCATGACAGACGGCATTCAACATCTTTTCATCAATTAGAAACAACCGCTTATTGTCGTGCCCCATTTTTTGATGAAAAATATAAGAATTACGATTACGGGTTTATAAAAATGGATTTTGATTTATTTTGAGTGAAAATGAGTTTTTGATTTTTTAAAACATAAATAAAGAAAATGGGCCTAAATGGGACTTAAAAAATGTGATGATTTTGACCCAAAATAATAGTTTAAAAAGGGTTTTTAATAAAAATAGAAGTCGCCACTTGGTATTAAGTTAAGGTGTACCAAGTCACCTAAAATGAATTTTTAAAGAAAAAGTAGAAAAAATTCTTTTTAAATGATTCCAAATTTTCGAAAATCAGATAAAAGTGTTTGGGAGTCACGTTTGAAGAAAGGGAAGGCAAGGATAAAATCCAAAACACTCTTTCAACCTAACCAAAGTTAGTTGCGTGATTTAGTCAAAAATTTTCTTAATGATACGAATCTCGTTGGTGAGGAGATTCGCGACCCAAGATCGCTTGTTGGATTTGACGTCGGATGCAAGAAACGGTGGCAGCGGAAACCCTACGACCCCTCTAATCCCCGTGACTACGAACTTGTTGATACTATCTCAACCCGTAATCAAACGAATTAGTGAACCTCAGGCAAGTGTAGAAGGCGCCATAATTCAAGTGCGATTCTTGAATTGATAAGCCGAACAAGAACACTAGAGTATAACTCTAAGTTGTTCAAGGTTTGCTCGAAAGCTATGGAGAAAACTCTCTCAATATTTTTATCATAAAAGTGTGTCCCTTTGTGGGAGTAATGGGGTGCCTTATATAGGCTACAAGTAAAACCCTAATCTAGTAAGGAAAAGGAACTAACTAATGACTCTCCAATCACAATCACAATTAAGGCTAACTAATGGTCAGCTTATAAAGCTGGCCCAACATAACCCAATAAAAGCTAATTCACCAACTTAAGTAATAGTGAGTCAAGACTCTATAAATCGGATCCAATTCAACATGAGGTCTTGGACCGAACTAATTCCTACCAAATAAAATAGAAATCTGAAAAATAAACTACTAAACTATTACTAAAAGATTCATTCTCTTGCAGCCCGAAACATGGCCCATAAGCAGCCCATATTTCATATCATTCCCCTCCTCTTGAAAAAGATTTGTCCTCAAATCGTGGTTGGAAATGAATGGTACTAACAAGAGGTGGCAGGATAAAACCTCAAATCTCCACATATTGGCTCTCTTAGAATGAATGATACTTGCATACGTCATGATTATTATAATTTGGTGCACATGTCTCTTGGTCAGCTTGAAAATGCTCACAATCAGCCATGGAAAACTCAAGGCTTTACTCCAACGACTCCTCGAAGATAACGCATATAGCTTCGGTTCCATGATGCAAGGTAAAATGTATGGTACATTGGCAGCAAGCTCACATCTTCTTGGATCCTCCATAATGCAACTGAGAAACTGAACAACACTTTGAACATGATCGACTTCATTAGATGGATCCTCACTTGGGACACTTGTTGCAAAATGGTAAGGAGGCAAAGGACAAAATTCAAGTGCAAGGACTCCCTTTGAAACTTCATTACTCCTCCCAACAAGCAAAGCAGGCTCATGGGTGAAGTTGTATATCAATGGATAGTTAAGGGATACAACACTTAAGATGCAAACTCCATGAAAATTCTGATATTCGCCAATGGATATAGGGATAGAACATACCATGATCAACTCAATCTCTTCTTGCTTAATCTGGATAAAAGAAGAAAAGCTAAACATAACAAAGGTAAGTTCATTAGAAAAATAAGCCCTCGCATTGTTTCCCAAAGTCAGCGTACTTTTTCCCTTGTCTTCCTTCTCAACTAGCTCAAGACAACTAACTTGTGTAGATGGGACTTCAAGGTTTTCAATCTCAAGTTCATTGCCAGCATTCGTAGATATTTCTTCAATCAATGGCGGATTAGAAGGAACATCTTTACCACCATTGGTTGACACATGAGTAAGTTGCTCAAAATATGAATTCAGCACTTGGAGAATTTCTCCCATCATAGAGTCAAATAATTCTTTATTCCGGCTTCAGCCTTTGATTCACGAGGCTTTGATTCAATTCGAGAATTCATGACTCGATTGTCACAACACTCCTTAGATGATGCTCGTTTGCTTGATGAAGACCTTGGCTTAGATGCTCGACGCAAACTCCTTTGCTCCTCCTCATACTCATTACAAGTACGCTTATATCTTTCATATACGCACAAGGCACGAAAATGATCCATTTCCTCCTGAAGTGGATGAAACTCATGTTGTGAATGCTCGGAGATGGAACGCGTGGAACTAGAGTACTTGGAAGTAGTTCGCTTGGAACCCCTCCTCTTAAGAGGCTCGTTCTCTAAGAATTCTTGATGATATGAATGAGATGCAACTCCACGAGGCATGGTTAAGTGACCTGCAAAATTGGTTAGCAGAGAAGAGAAATTTCTCACAACACACAAGCTCACGTGTATGCACTCGTCACTCGTGTTTTCACTCTAATTTGTCCCTCAAGTAGTCCTCACAAATTTGTCCTCAAGGCCCCGCTGTGTGTTTTGCCTCTTTTTTTTTTTTTTTTTTTCATTTCACTCCTTAAGTGTATACTCTCACACTCATATATGGTCACTCAGATCACTCTAATAAGCTCACCAAAATTTCCTCACAGCTCCTTGCAAAACCTTGAAGGAAGTAGAGCTCCTCAAGTGCTCAAATTTAGCTTAAAAATCAAGTTAACGCTAGAATTTGAGGTTCGTAAGAGTGGAAATTTTCTGGAAAAACAAAATTAGGACACTAGGAATGGAGTGGTAGAATATATTCAAGAGTAAGAACCAGAAAAAGACTTGACACAAAAGCTAAAAAAAATTAAGAAAGATACTCAAAGACTCTAACCGACAAGGAAGTGGTCCTTTGCCTTGCTGGATTTTCTTGGAAAGTTTACGGCCTTGGGTTCGACAGGTGATTTTATGGGGTTTTGGTTCCGTGTGAATGCTCAAGGGTGGGGCGTGTTAGCCCTTGATAGCAATGGATATCTGTTCACAAGTGTTGCAGCCGAAGGGGGAAACAAGAGCTAGTGGGCGGTGGTTTTTCTTAGGAGACTGGTTTGTAGTGTGGCTGTCTAGGTGGCAAAGTGTGGTGCGGCTGTTTAAAGGCTGTTTAGGCTGAAGAGGTGACGTTGGGGTGCTGGATGCTTTATTTTGCAGAGGTGCGGTTAAAGCCAAGATATCAATATGGGTAAGTGGGGGCTACAAATCAGGAAGCAATAAGAATGGGAACCCCTTTGGTTTTAGAAATCAATTGGGTTTAGGAGATTTTGCGGCTGTTTCCCTTCTTCTCCTTTTTTTTTTTTTGATGTTCAGCCGACTGGATCCTTTCCTAAGTGCTTGAGACGGGTACCAAGACTGGTGATAAGTGTGGGCAAGCGGTGGCTATGAATTAGGAGACAAGATGAAGTTGGAAGACCCTTCAGTTTTAGGAGCCAATCAGGTTTGGAGGTTTGTAGCGGCTGTTCCCTCTCTTTTTTTTTTTTTCTTTTGTTGCTTTTCCTTTCTTGTGTGGCTCTCTGGACTTCCCAAGTATGTTTTGGTATGTTTTGGTATTCCACTTGCAAGAAACAACACAGAATTTCCAAACACGGCGACCAGAATTTGATAACAAGGAAACTTACGGACAGATTGGAGGTGCGAACAGAATTTAACTAACGAGACAGATATGGAAGGTACGAGTTAAGACACAAAAGAGGGATAAACGATGTTACCAACAAGCTAGCTCTGATGCCAGCTGATACGAATCTCGTTGGTGAGGAGATTCGCGACCCAAGATCGCTTGTTGGATTTGACGTCGGATGCAAGAAACAGTGGCAGCGGAAACCCTACGACCCCTCTAATCCCCGTGACTACGAACTTGTTGATACTATCTCAACCCGTAATCAAACGAATTAGTGAACCTCAGGCAAGTGTAGAAGGCGCCACAATTCAAGTGCGATTCTTGAATTGATAAGCCGAACAAGAACACTAGAGTATAACTCTAAGTTGTTCAAGGTTTGCTCGAAAGCTATGGAGGAAACTCTCTCAATATTTTTATCATAAAAGTGTGTCCCTTTGTGGGAGTAATGGGGTGCCTTATATAGGCTACAAGTAAAACCCTAATCTAGTAAGGAAAAGGAACTAACTAATGACTCTCCAATCACAATCACAATTAAGGCTAACTAATGGTCAGCTTATAAAGCTGGCCCAACATAACCCAATAAAAGCTAATTCACCAACTTAAGTAATAGTGAGTCAAGACTCTATAAATCGGATCCAATTCAACATGAGGTCTTGGGCCGAACTAATTCCTACCAAATAAAATAGAAATCTGAAAAATAAACTACTAAACTATTACTAAAAGATTCATTCTCTTGCAGCCCGAAACATTGCCCATAAGCGGCCCATATTTCATATCACTTAATTTAACCTAAAAACTTATCACATTTGAATGTTACTATATGAATGCAAACCTACACCTAATGGATATCGGGGGGTCGAATATCTCTTCAAATCTTGATTTGGTGCAAATCGCATTAATTGCGACGCCCAAAAGCGATTATTAGAAAAGGTCACGAATATGCAACAATAAGACTTGAAAAAATTAGAAAAATTATAATATACAAATATACATGACCTAAGGGAATGCATCATAATGGGTGCGGGGGAAACTAACACTCGTGATTTTAATTTTCCCTTTAATAGAGGGAATACGAGCGTACTAAGGTTAGAAAATCATACTTGTCCATATCCCATATTCGAGAGGTTTTTCTCCTATCTAGTCAAGAAAATGATGTAACCTAGTTCTAATTTTTTTAAATGAAATGCAAGTCTAATGTCATGTCTCACACATAGGGATAAAGGATATACGTAGGGAAATATCATGCAAAAGTGATAAGGATCCTAAAAAGTGAAAAAATATGCATGAAATGTAGTGATTTGTCACACAAATATGATCTAATGCGAGGACGGTCCCTAAGGGTCTAACATTGAACTAGCGCATGTCTATAAGTTCTCACTAGCGCTGGACTAGTGAGAAATCGAAAAAAGGGCCACAACTAGCGTTGGACTAGCGTGGTGACGTCATGCATTTATTATAATCGAATAAATCATATAAAACATACTAAAAGCAAATAAACACATAAAGCACACATAGCACATAGCACATAAGCATGGTATCTAGATGCAAAAATCCTAAAAAAGCGTGTAAACACATAATCACACAAGCATGCAAACACATAAACAAATAAAAAGCGAATAGAGACCTAACTATTACATTCGGAGGGCCCTAACTACAATCTAAAGGGGTAAAGAATGAAATGAAATAAAATAATAACCTAACTATTACAATTTGACATTTAAATGGCCTTTAAATAAATATACATAATTAAATTAAAATAAATATACTAAATTAAAACAAATAAAGTGAATAAATACATAGATGAGATAAAAAAAATTCAAAAGAGCATGTAATTACACACATAAAGTCACATAGGAGCACATAGGATCAAGTAAAATCAAAATAAAGGAGTAGAGTGTACCTCCCTTGAATTGGTGACCTAATGAAATGAAATTTCCCTTATTTACCCTCCAACATAAAAAAAAGATTAAGGAACAACTTTAATTATCGAATAATCATGAGGAAAATAAACATGAAATTGAACAAGTGAAACATTTAAATGAAAGTGAACAACCTATATTCAAGAAATTAAAACAAGCAAGGACCTAATTGAAACAATTAAAAAAGTTTTAGGGGTCAAATTATTATTATTACAAATATTAGATGCCTAAATTACAAATAAAATAAAATTAAGGGCTTAAGATGAAGCCTACCAAAATCAAATGCTAAAATTCACAAAAAATAAATGAAAACTCATTTGCTATAATTAAACAACAAAATTACCCAAAATTTTACTAAAATCTAAATCAAAATTATAAATCTATCAAGAATCATTAAACCTTCAATTTATCTCCTAAAATCTGTCCAAAAATCACATTAAGACATACCAAAAAAAATAACATTTTAAAAGGACAAAATTGATTAAATTTTCCAATTTTCTGGGCCATAGTAGCATTATGAGGAACTTGAGGGGTTAAAATGTAATTTTTGGAAGTTATTTCATGCAGCCTTCGAAGCAAGCTTTCTTCTTCATTGGTTTCTTTTCTCTGCAACAATTCTTCTGCAGTTCCTTTTTTATTCAGCCTAGATACATTCATGCAAAGTAACTCAAATAAATCCTAACTTATTCAACAACCAAATGCAAGAATTTGGGACAATGGAGAGGGGAAAGATCCAACAAGCTTACTGGACATAACATGCAACAAAGTGACATGAACATTTACAGCAACTTCGAACCCAAATCTTCAAGAAAAACAACCTAAGACCCAAAATAAAAAAAAAGAACCAGACACTCCTTCTTGCAAGTCCCAACAAGAACCAGAAAAATGAACCAGAACCCAAATCTTCATGTAACAAAGTGAAAGCAAGCTAATGACTTTTGTCCATAAGTTCCCAACAAGAAGATTCAAAACATAGCTTTGATATTGAGCCACAAGGCTTAGAACGAGAGCATGGCAGAACGCAAGAGAAAGAACAAGGAAACTGCAAACACTCAAGTGCCTTCCGAAATTCTGGTTTAAAGAAACTTTTTGCAAGGAAAATTACTCCAATACTACAAACTCACTCACATTCCACACTGAACCCAAAGTGAGAGAAAAGGGGAGAGGCTATATAGTCTGTTAACAATATTGCCAAGCATCAACTTGGCTTTTCAACTCACAGACGAAGGAGCAGATTCTTGGTCAAAGAAGGAAACGGGAAGAAAAGAGGAAGAAACAACAAGTAACAACAACCATGTGCATTCAGTTTCAACCAAATCAAACGCAACACTGATGCATATTGGTTTAGCAGAGACCCAGCAAATGAACCAAAACCCAGGTTTCAGTTTAGCAGATTTGGTTTCGTTTTGAGATGGAAACGAACAAGAAAAAAGTTGGAGAGTTACTTGTTTCACTGCCTTCGAACTTGGATCCTCAGTAGGAACCCACAAGAAAGTGAACGTGCTCCACCAGAAATCGAAAGAGACAAACTGCAGATTTTGATGAAGAAAAGCGAACCTGGGATTTCAGCCTCGAATTTATAGGCTTTAATGGCGTTTTTACCACAAATTTCTGATGAAGAAACGCGAACCTGGGATTTCAGCCTCGAATTTGAAGGACTTGCTCCTCTACAACCAGAAAAGGTGTAGAAACCAAAAGAATCCCAAATCAGCTTGAAACTAACAAGAAAATCACTCCCCAAAGTGGTTGAATGATCAGCCTGTCTTACAAGTTTTCTGAAAAAAATTTCTGTCCTGTTTTTCTCTTGCTCAGCTGCAGTCTCTCTCTCTCCCTTCCAGACTCTTTCCTCTTTCCTTTCTCTTCTCTTTTTGCTCCCCATAGCTTCTTCTAGTTTTCCTCTCTTGTTTTTCTTCTTCCTCTTGCTCTCTAATGCCCGAAGCTTTTTTTTTTGTTCTTCCCCTTGGTTCCAGATTTTTCTCCTACCCCCGAAGCTCTTCTTCTCAGTTTTTTCTTCATTCTCGGTTTTTGTTTCCTTCCCTATTTCCTTTGTTGCCCGTAGCCCTTTTTTGTTTTCTTTCTTTTTTGTTTTTAGATTTTTCTCCCAAATTTTTCCAAATCAACAAGTGTCCTGCCACCTAATCCTCTAGATGTTGTGGTGTCAACAAAAAATGAGAACACTTGTCCAACCCTTACCTATCCTACTTAACTAGTTTGCATGACCTCCACCTATCTATTATGCATGTGTTCCACATATTTTTCCTTTTTAATTTTTTATTTTCCAAAACAAATTTAGGATAAATAACAAATGTTACATTCCCCCCTTTTTTTTTATTTTACCTTGCAAAAATTCATTTTATTTTATTTTTGAAAAAAATTGAAAAGATAAAAAGATTGGAATTTTTGAAGAATTTTCTTTTTCCGAAATTTAATGCAAAAATTTTTAAAAAAATGATTAACTAATTTACTAAAATAAATAAAGACTATATCATCAACTAAAATAAAATAAAAACAAGACTAAAAAATAAAAAATAAAGCTAAAATTGAATTAAATAAAAATTAAAATTTTGATGTCTACACTTATAGCGTTCCCTGACCCATTCAACTTCTTCTATCTGAACTTCCATAAAATGCGTAAGGAAGGAATTTCAATTTCTGTAGGCAACACTGCTTCCATTCCATACATAAGAGAGTAAGGAGTTGCACTGGTCGAAGTCCTGATCGTAGTTCTGTACGCCATCAATGCATAAGGCAGTTTCTTATGCCAATTCCGGTGTGCTTCAGTCATCTTACGAATGATCTTTTTCAAATTCTTATTTGCGGCTTCAACGGCACTATTCATTTGAGGCTTGTAAATGGCAGAATTTCGATGCCTAACCTTAAACTGTTCACATAACACATCCACCATGTCATTATTGAGGTTCTTGGCATTATCAGTGATCAATGTCTCTGGTACGCCAAAGCGACAGATGATGTTATTTCTCAAAAAATTTGATACCACTTTCTTAGTCACATGCTTATAGGACGCGGCCTCAATCTATTTAGTGAAATATTCAACTGCCACTAAAACGAATCGATGCCCATTTGAAGCAGAAGGATCAATAGCTCCAATCACATTTATTTCCCACATCGAACATGGCCACGAAGCTATCATACTATGCAACTCTGTAGGAGAAGTGCGTATAACATCATCATGCATTTGACATTTGACACACTTTCTAACAAAATTTATACAGTCATGCTCCATAATAAGCCAAAAATACCCTGATCTCATGATCTTCTTAGTCAGTAGATGTCCATTCATGTATGGCCCACAAACCCCACTATGCACTTCCTTCATCATATAATCAACTTTCTCTTCATTGATGCATCTCAAAAGGCCCAAATCAGATGTTTTCTTGTATAGCACTTCTCTATTCAAGAAAAATATTGATGACATTCTGTGTAAAAAAATTTTTGTAATAGAATCAGCATCAAGAAGGTAGGATCCCGTTTTCATGAATTCCTTAATATCATTGTACCAGGACCGAGCATCAGAGACCGTTTCCATAACCAGCCAATGCACTGGCCTATCCTGAAATTGAATCTATATAGGTTCAATCACCAGCTCATCTGGATGTTGAATCATCGAAGACAGAGTGGCTAAAGCATCAGCAAAAACATTGCGAGTGTGGGAAATATGTCTGAGTTCCAAACTCCTAAATTTACTAGCCAAGTTAAGCAAGCTACAATGATACAACATAATTTTTGAATCCCGAGTTACCCACTGTTTAAGCGTCTGATGTACAAATAAATCGGAATCATTGAACGCTATCAGGTCCTGGATCTCCATATTCAATGTCATTTTTAATCCAAAAATATAAGTTTCATACTCGACCATATTGTTGGTACAAGGAAACCGTAATTTAGTAGTAGCAGGATAGTGTTTCCCCTCAGGCGACACCAAAACTGCTCCAATTTCAGCTCCAAAAGAATTTGATGCACCATCGAAAAATAACCTCCATTCAGGATATTGCTCACTTATGTTCTCAACTGCTCCAATGAACAGAATTTCTTCTTCAGGGAAGTAGGTATGCAATGGTTGGTAATCATCTTCTCTTGAATTTTCTGCCAAATGATCTGCTATGGCTTGTCCCTTGATTGCCTTTTGTGTTGTGAAGACAATGTCGAATTCAGAAATGATCATTTGCCACTCAGCCATACGTCCCGTGGCCATCGACTCTTCTAACAGGTATTTTAGAGGATCAGAACGAGAAATCAGGTGCGTGGTATGATCGAGCAAATAATGTTTCAACTTCTGAGTTGCCCAAACTAAAGCATAACAACTTCTCTCAAGAAAAGAATAGTTAGCCTCATATGCTGTAAATTTTTTACTCAGATAGTAGATGGCTTGTTCCTTCCTCCCAGATTCATCAGAACACATCCAACAACCTTACTAAGAACAGACAAATACATAATCAAAAGTCTTCCTGACTGCGGTGGCACTAAGTTCGAAGAATTTAACAAGTAATTTTTGATCTCATTAAAAGCTTGCTGACAGTTTTCATTCCAATCCATCGGCGCATTCTTTTTCAATAATTTAAACAAAAATTCACAGGTGGAGATTAACTGTGCGATGAATCGGCCAATGAAATTGATCTTTTCAAGAAAACTCTTCACATCTTTCTGAGTTTTTGGAATGGGCATATCTCGAATTGCTCTAATTTTCACAGGATCTATCTTTATACCCTTTTTGCTGATAAAAAATTCCAATAACTTACTAGCCGGAGCTCCAAAAACACATTTCGCAGGGTTCAACTTCAAATTATACCTTCGCAACCTTTCAAACAACTTTTTTAAATCAACCAAATGGTCCTTGACCTTCTTGGACTTAATTATGATATCATCCACATAAATTTCTATCTCTTTATGGATCATGTCATGGAACAAGGTAGTCATGGTTCTCTGATAAGCAGTTCCAGCATTCTTCAACCCAAAAGGTATTACTCGATAACAAAAAAATTTTCATGGGGTAATAAAAGAAGTTTTTTTGTGTCTTCTTCTGCCATTAAGATTTGATGATAGCCAACAAAATAATCACCAAAAAATTCAATCTCGTGTCTAGCAGTGTTGTCCAAAAAAATATGAATATTTGACAAAGAAAAATCATTTTTCGGACTGGCCTTATTCAAATTTTTGTAATCAACACATACTCGTACCTCCCCAAATTTCTTAAGCACATGCACATGATTTGAGAGCCAAATGGAATAATGAGAAATCATGATTTTCTTGCCATTGAGCTGTTTCACAATTTATTCCTTTATCTTGAAACTCATTTTTTTGTTTGAATTTATGTGGCTTCTGCTTTACAGGTGAAGAATTTGAATCAGTTGGCAACTTATGAACCACTACGTCCGTAGAGATCCGTGGCACATCATCGTATGATCATGCAAACACATCTTGAAATAGTATTAAGAATTCGATCATTTCCTCCTTCTATTTGTTATTCAAATGAATACTGACTTTAACTTCTTTAACCTCCGTCTTAGTGTCAATATTGATGATTTCTATTTTTTCTAAATTTGGTTTGGGTTTCTCTTCATATTGTTTTAAATCCCTTGTAATGAACTCAAATTCTTCCTCAGTATCATTCTCATTTTGAATTTCAAATTGCATGATTTCAAATTCATGAGAGATATCGAGATTGCAGCCATTGAATTCCAGAATGGTGACATCCAAAGGGTCAAAGGATTTTATTTGTGGCCATCTAAAAATAGAATAGAACATATATAATAAATAAAAAGAAAATAGTTTAATATGCAAGAGAAGTCTTCCATTTCATTGGATTCAAAATGCATCGAAACTTCACAAAATGACAAATATACAGACATGATTGCCATTTAAAGACATATCTAACCCAAACCTTTATTTCCATTTTAGCAATTTTCTTGAATAAAACAAGTTATATTAACTGAAACGAGAATAAAGCTGCAAAAAATAAAAGAAATTTCTTTTAATAAAAGATCCAGACTACCACCCTATCTGGATATGAAACTAGACCAAAAGACAATCCTCTTAAATTTATCAAAATTTCGTTCGAGAGGGAAAATAATCCGCAGTCCAATTTTGAATGGCTCCTTTGGTAATTGGCAAAAATTCTGAATTCTCTTATAGCTCCTCCCCATAAATAGCCCCGACAAATAATTGAAATAAGTCCACTTCAACCTCTTCAACAGGATCATACTTTTCTAACAGAATCCCTCTGACGGGTGAGGAAATGTGTGATATAGCGGTGGGACATATAAGACAGTTTGCTTACCCTCCTTTTTAGCTTATTTTCGAGCTTGCGTTTCTCATCTATCCTTAGCAGTTGGATGAAATCCCAGTCCAAATATATCTTTTTGCGTCGAGATCTCTATTAGCTCCAAAATTCCTTGCAATCCCTGCCCAAGATCTTTTCCTATTTCATATCCACCTCGGATCATTTCCTTAACCATCATGATACTAGCCTCTGGCAAATCTGATTTAGTCAGCGACTTATCTCTGAATACCCATCCCACGGAGATGATATCAGCAATATGATGAGATGAAATTGGAGCTGTTTTCCTATCTTCACCTTTAAATTTTTCAGCAACGATCATGGTACAGTCATCCTCAGCAAATACAGTAACGAGCTGATCATTCATGATAAACTTTAACATTTGATGGAGAGAAGATGACACTGAATTAGAAACATGTATCCAAGGTCTTCCAAGCAAAACATTGTAAACACTAGAGAAGTCCATGACTTGGCAAGTAATTTGAAACTGAGGAGGGCTTATTTCCAATACCAGATCTATTTCACCCATAGATTCTCTCCTTGAACCATCAAATCCTTTAACCACAGTTGCAGACGGACGAAGTTTGATGTCAAGAAATCCAAACTTAGTGAGAGTGTTCCATGGACAAATATTCAACGCTAACCCATTATCCACTAAGACTCTCGACAACAGCTTTCCATGGCAGCGTACTGATATATATAAGGCTCTGTTGTGCCCAATCCTTTCTGCAGTCAGATCGTCATCGGAGAAGGTGATATGATTGGTAGTAAGTACATTTCCCATAATGTTAGAAAAAAATTTATCCACAAGGATATCTTTAGGCACTTGAGCCTCGTTCAAAATTTTGAGCAATTCTTCTCTATGTAATTCAGAGGCCAAGAGAAGGTTTAGAAAAGAAATCTGAGCTGGCATCCTATCCAACTGCTCTACTATTTTGTACTCACTTCCCTTCAGCATCTTTAGAAAATTCACAGCTTCATTTTCAGCCACAAGAGGTTTGGACGACGGAGAATTAACATTGGCTCTGGATTGAACATCGATTTCGAGGTTTCCCACAATTCTTCCAGACCTGGTAATAGTATATATCTCTTTCTTCAAGCACCTTTTATCTTCAATCAATAGAATAGGTTCCTGGTAGTTCCATGGCACCTCTTGCAAGCTATTGACAGGCATTTATTTTGAAAATTTGAGAATAACAGGCTCTGATATATCCCATTCAAAAGATGACAGATCCAGAATAAAAGGAGCTTTAGAATTGTCAATCTCGGAAGGCCCTCCTTCTACTATAAATGGCTCCTCTTTTTCAAACACAAAAGATTTCAACTTTATCTGAATATTATCATTAGTCATGGACTTTTCAACAAACAACAGTTTTTTCATTCTCTCGTGGTCAGCCTCCATTATGCCAAACACCTTAGTTTCATCTACAATGTACTGAGTGGGATCGATAAAATCTTCATTAGCAATGATAACCCCCACAATACTTCCATACTCAGGTAAAGGATTATTATTAATATTCATCCCTGTCCTCCCTTTCTTCTAAGAAGGATGTCTCCAGAGTCAATCATATCCTGAATCTTATGTTTTAGAGTCCAACAATTTCCAGTGGTATGAGCTGGACTTCCAGAATGATAAGCACAGATTACTTGCGGATCATAACTAGCAGGAGGACTTCTATCCTAGAGTTTGGAATTGCTCATACAATTGATCAATGGATCGGTCCAAATTGGTGAAAGTTCAAAATTGTTTTTGAGTTTGGACTCCGTTGGTTTGAAAAAAGGTTTTGAGTGGGGTTATTGTTTTGCAGGGTTGCTCTAGAATGGTAAATGGGACTGGGGTGATTTTGAAAGATAGGTTGCTAGGTTTGAGGTAACGGTGAGGTATTTAAATGATTTGGCCGAGAATGATAGAATTGGGTAGTAGTGTGGTGGACCGGTTGAGGGTTAGGGTAATGTCGGTAAGGAACAGAATAAGTGGGATTTCAGATTATGGGTCTAAAAGACGGGTCTTGATCCCATATCAAAGTAGTTTCTCCTTCTTCCTTCTTGAACGGGGTTTTTTTCCATTTTTGCTTTGGTTTTGCAGAGCATCCAATTGTAATTTTAATGCCGACACATTAACAATCTTTCCTGTTTTGACAAATTCATCATACTCCTCTAACTTTTTAATGATAGCAGCAAACGAACTTCCAATTATGCGAAAGATCTCTTCAAAGTATGGTGGGTCGTGATCCTTGATGAAAGTACGAAAAATCTCTTTCTCAGTCATAGGAGGCTCAACTTTGGCAGCTAACTTTCTCCACTGCTTTGCATAGGTCTTATGATCTTCTGATAACTTTCTTTTTGTACCCTCCAGTGTTGTTCGCGTTGGTGCCAACTTACAGGTAAATTTATACTACTTTACAAAAGCTGTTGATAGATCCAACCAGGTTTTGACTTCTTCAGACTTCAAATTTGAATACCAATCTAGAGCATCTCCCTCAAAACTTTTCGGAAATAGACGCATAGGTAAATTATCATCATTCACGGGTTTACCTAATTTCTTGGAAAATATCTTGAGATGTGTCTTAGGATTTCCAGTTCCATCATATTTATTGAATTTGGGGGTTTTGAATCCCAACGGTAATTGAATATCTGGAAAGACACAATTCATCGTAGTCCAACCCACCATGCCTGCTCAATCGTTGATTCTTTTTCATAAATTCATCGAATCTATCCAATCTTCTCAACAGATCCTTGTCAATAGGTGCGGATTGTTCTTCCATTGCCGCCTTTTCTTGAGAGGCTGTATCCAACACAAAAGGCTCTTTAATGTGGTAGTGGGGTCCCTAAGGGTTGGGGAGAATGTTCAGATTGATTTGTAGATAAGTTTGAGAGATTTGACTACTGGTTGGGTTCATCAATATGTAATTCGGATGTACATAGGAAAAGTTTAAATTCAGTCGAATAAAGGTATTTTCAAGAGGATTAGTGAAAGGTGGAAGGAAATTTGTTTGGATATTAGATGTGTGGGGCGGTTGATGGTCTTGTGCAGGTGGGTGATTATTGACACATTCCTGATCATTCGGGACACCACCACCACTGTTGCTTGCAACCAACTGATCAATTACGCGCCTTTGTGCGGCCATTTCAGCACTCAACTCATTAAACTTGCCAAGTACTTCAATTAACTGAGCTCTCAAAGCAGTCAAATCTGATGACACAACTAGGGCTAATCTCTCCGAAGTTTCTGGCACTAAACTCATGTTTACAGATTGTCTCAAGACTCTACTTCGGGACCTAGTGAAGATGGGGCTTCTTCGTAAAGCTATTTAAAAATACCTAAGAGAGTAAAGGAGAAACTGATTTAGAAATTTATTCTCCACTAGATTTGTCGAACTTTTATTTCGAAAGAACAAAAAAATAAAAAATAAAAGAGTTAGGAAATATTTAAATAATTCAGATGCATGTCCTATGGGGAGCCCTTTTCTGCCAAGGGTCGGCCTAGTATGATGTAACACCTTCAAAATGAGGCCTGTTCACCAAACCTGTGTTTCAGAAATAACTTTGCAAAAGATAAGGATTATTTCATTGATGAACTTCAAAATCTCATACATCATCTACATCATTTCTCGAAGTTGATTTTGTACAAGTTATTAAACTTTTCAATCTATCTATCACAGCGTCTTTTAACTCTCTGGAATAGGGATTCTGCATGTGTTCAGATTGATCATACAACTTGCTACACTTTCTTTTTAACTCCTAGTATTTTTCCTGCATTTCTTCACACAGTCTCTTATTCTTCTCTGTCAGACCCTTGTTCACTTCCATAGATTGCTTTAATTGTGCATTTTTTCTATCATTCACCTCAATGATAGTCATTAATTTCTTGACTTCCTCGGACTGTTCCATCGATGGTCGTTTAGCATTAGATTCTCTAAGCCACTCCTCGTATTGAGAGGTAACTAAAGCCATCTGCTTAAGTTATGGAACATAAGCGATATCCTCATCATCGGACAATGTTCTCCAGGTTTCGACAGTTGATATTTTCATCAAATTTTTATCCGAACAAATCCCTTTGTCAAAACTGATGGTGAAACTAGTCAAATTAGGTGTAAGTGGTACTCCTTGAATGCATCCTAGCTGTCTGAGAAACCTTTTTGGAGTGTATGTCATGATGCTTTGAGTTCCCAATAGCGGTATGAAATCTGATGACTTGGCGTGCAAAGCGGGGTTGAAACAGTCGGTCCAGTCTAGCACCCATCTAATATTTTGATCTGGCAATACCCTCAAAAAGTCCAACAATTCTGATGCATTTCTTGGCAAATGACTTTTGTCAACTCTCTTATGATATGTAGCTATCCAATTATACTCAATCAACGGTAGACCATCAGGAGCAGGCAACTGTTCTCGAAAATGTTCCATAACTATATATGTAAGATTCGATTTGACCCATAAAAGAACTTTGACTCTTTTGGCAATTGGTACACGCAACAAAAATGTCAGCCAATACAGTCGGTACTATAGAGGCTTATCGATCCTTAATTCAAAAAACAAGTCAGACAGGAGTTTAGTGATTCTAGGGAACAAATAAATCCCTGCCATCACAAGTCCATATACCAGTGGCCTCTTACGTTCCCATGTTGCCTTAGATGCAAATGAAAAATCCTTCGAATGCTTATCAAATCCGTCTTTCATTGCGAATCTATCAAACAAAAATTTTATAACTATGTTTTGATCTGATCCTCGCACTACAGACTCTTTTAACCCAGTAAATGGCAAAACTCGGTCTTACCAGAAACAACCAGAAATATCACTGCTATACCCTTTACTGGCAAATTCAAAAGACCGGCTACCTTTTCAATTGTCAGAATCAGCTCCTTGTTTCCTATCCTAAATGTTGAACCGTTGGGATCCCACAGTTGAATTAAAGCCTCTACCAAATACCCATCTGATTCAATGTCTTTGAAATCTCCAATTAGCCTGAAGTAGGAGACAACCTGATTGATCTCATAGAATAGGAAAGCCCTGTGACCATCTTGATCTCATTGGAACGCTAACAACTGACTAATTCATTGAGTCTGATGCATTTAAGACCGTGAACATCGATTAAATACTTCAACCTATTAGGCCTCACTCTCCAGTTTACAAAAATTTTAAATATGAACTATCCTAGGGGTTAGTTACCCAGGAAAACAAGTTGTCATTTCTAAAATGGGTTTCTAAATGGCATTCCCTCTAGGTTAATGCATGATGAACAGTTTATTAACATGACATAAATATGTAATACACGTAATTGAAACATGATATAAGTGATTGCCCCATTTAGATTGTCGGGGTGAGTCTTAAATGAATGGCATATTTATTACATAGTATTAATGCGAGAAATGGAATTTAAAACGTAGCTATTTACAAAAGACGTCTAGCCCTAATGAGTACCACCCAGATCTTATTTATAGAATTTCTATGAATGCTATAAGACAATAAATATTGGTTAGTTTACAAACATACACACAATTGAGCAACAAAAGATATACAAAATATAATATAAAGAAAGAGAAAGAGGGGTAGAATCCCTCTCCTCGTGTCTAGTGCTCTTAATAAGGCAGATAAAGGCTCTATTCTTGGTGATTTCTAAATGAATGCATGAGATTGGATTCACTAATGCATCTAGACTCGATAAGATTTCAAGTTCCCAAACCTTTAGACGAAAGGGCGAAGGGTTATCAATCCCAAAATCCTTAGTCAGTAGCTCGAGTGATCCCCCAAACATTGCTATGTGCACGTCGTGTCACAGCCACATGTCCAACTGGATCGATCCTAATCCTATCAGGGAGGAGTGGTGTGACAACCACTAAAAGAAAAAGTAAGTTAAAGGATTAAAAGGAATAACGTATGCACATATGAAGTGCTCCTTTGAGGGGAGGAAGTAATATCTTTAAATATGCATGAAGGCTCTAGGGTAATATCGCTCCCCATCCCCAAATGCAAAATGCGATACGAATAAGTAAATAGACAAACTATTCATCACATACACGAAAAACGAGAAACGAATACGAGTGTGAAATGTAAAATATCCTAAAAAAGAAAAATGTAACTAAAACATCCAAATATGATAAGTGAAATGGTTAGAAAGAGAAAAGACAACTAAACCAAGTGCTTGGACTCTCTAGCGTCCCTAGTGGAGTCGTCAAATTGTCGCGCCTCATTTTTTGCGATGAAAATCGTATTTATAAAAGATGTGATTTTTATTTAAAAATAAGTGAAAAAAGGACCTAAAATGGGACTTCAACGAATGCGATAGTTTGAGTCCAAAATTTAGTCTAAAAGGGTTTTTAAGAAAAGTAGGAGTCGTCACTTGGTATTGAGTTTGGGGGTACCAAATCACCAAAAAAAAATTTTTTTTTTGAGAAAATTAAATAAAACGTAAATAAAATAAAATCTTTTTTGACAATTCCAAATCTTTGAAGAACAAGAGAAAATGAGTTCGTGAGTCACGATTGAAGAAAGGGAAGGCAAAAATTCGATCGACTCAAACTTAAGGCACCCCCTTTCAACCTAGTCTAAACTAGTTGCGTGGTTTAATTAAAATTTCTCTAATCTAACTCTTAGATTTATCACGTTTGGATGTTTCCTATATGGATGCGATTTTAAATTTAAAAAAAAATGTCGAAAGGGACAAAATGTCCATTCAAGATTTAATTGATATCAATCGCATTAATTGCAAAAGCCAAAATAATCCCTTAAAGGGTCACGAGCATGCATAAATGAAATTAAAAGAAAAGAAAAGAAAATTAAATTATATATCTAGATATAAGTGGCCAAACAATAGGTATGCAATATAATGGGTACGGGAGGCAAAAACTCGTGACATAATTTTCTTATACAGGGATTAATGGGGTATTTAAACTAAAAAGTTATAATCACCCATTTCCCATATTTAAATAATAATTCTCCTAACATAGACAAGCAAATGAACTAGTTTAAATGAGATGCAATTTTAAATGATATGATTAACACATATATAAGGTAGGGGGTAGAGGATAATATAATAAGAAACATCATGCAAATGAGAAAAAATCCTAAAAAATGTGCATAAAAATGTAATGAACGTCACGCAAGAGATGAATCTAACGCATGAACGATCTAAGGGTCTAGCGTTGGACTAGCCCATTTCTAAAGAACTTTACTAGCATTGGACTAGCAAATAGATGGAGGAAAAATTCACAACTAGCGTTGGACTAGTGTGGTGACGCCATACATTAATAATAAATAGTAAAACAAATAAGACATAAATTAAAATAAATAAACACATAAGAGCCCGTAGCACATAACACGTAAGTATAATATTTAGATGCAAAAATTCTAAGGAAAGCGGGTAAAGCATATAACACTTAAGCCACATAAACACACAAAACTTACATATTACAACGGAGAATCTAACTACAATCTAAAATGGGAAAATATAAAAAAAAATAAACCTATGTATTTTATCTATTACAATAGGGGACCTAATTACAATCTAAAATGAAAAAAAAAAAGATAAAATAAACATATTTATCCTATCTATTACATTGATCTATCTAATTATTATTTTTCAAAAATATTACCTATCTATTACATCTTGAAGTATTTAAACACCTGTCAAATAATTATAAAATTAACTAAACAAACATAAGAAAATTTGAATCAAATAATGGAATCAAATAAATAACAAAATATATAAAAATATATAAACACATAGGAGCACGTAGGAACACATAAGAGGACGTAATTGATATTTAAATAATAATAAGAGTACCTCTCTTTTGAAGTGGTGGCTAAATGGAGTCAAATTACCCTATTTATATTCAAAATGAACAAAAGAATTATGGCACCAATTTAATTGGAAATAATAATGATGATAAAAATACTAAATTCACATTAATATGTCAAACATAAAGAAATTTAAGAACATCTAAAAATCACAAGTTAAGTATATTCAAAAGTAACATAATTAGCTATTAAAGAAAAGAAACAATTATAATAGAGAGAGTAAAAAATTCACTAGGGACTAAATTGCAAAAATTGAAAAAACTTTTGTGGTCAAAAATATATTTTTTTCAAAGTTTAGGGGTAAACATTAAATAAAAGATAAAGTTTAGGGACCAAAATGCAATTCAATTAGGGGCCTAATTGAAAGAAATTTAAAATTTTTGGGCCACAGTAAAACTACTCCAAAGATTAGGGGCTAAAGTGAAAATTCATTTTTTCTGATTTTTGTAAGAAAAGGGCTTTGGATCATTTATTTTTTATTTGCTTGGGCCGAAGCCATCCGGCCCAAAAGAAAAATATGGGCTGTCTTCATAAAAATAAGGGAAAATCGTTCAAAACGTCTCTCACATTTTACAAGATGACTTTTTTCGTCCCTCACTTTTAAAAATGTAATTTTATGTCCCTTACAAATTCATATTGACCAAATTTGGTCCCTACTTAGATTTTCCACTAGTTTTTGGTCGGAATCCACCACGTGACTTGCATGTGATAATTTTTGAATGGCAAAATTGTCAAATCAAATTTTTACATAATCTGATTCATAGTCCCTCACATTTCACAAAATGAATTTTTTCATCCCTAACATTTTACAAAATGAATTGTTTCGTTCCTCACATTTCAAAAAATGAATTTTTCCATCCCTCACATTTTTCAAAATGATTTTTTTCATCCCTCATTGATCATGTGTGCGAATAACTTTTTTTCTATAAACCCACGTATATGTCTATTTGATTTTATCTGAACAGTATGAATAACATGTAATTTATCTCTATTAGATTTCATCTAAACATGCTAATCGTAGTTATACACATACTATTCAATAGATATATATAGGGGTTTAAAACTAATAATTTTGTTTGAAACCCATGTATATATTTATATTATTTCATCATTTGAACCTATTCAATATTTGTGACCTTTCTCTTTTAGTAATAATTTATTTATTGAGTTGTATAATAAAGTCATCTAAGGTCATCTATTTTTTGAAACCCATGTATATATTTATATGATTTCACCATTTGAACCTATTCAATATTTGTGACCTTTCTGTTTTAGTAATAATTTATTTATTGAATTGTATAATAAGGTCATCTAATTAATGGGTCATAACTCGAATTCTATCATTGTGCTAACAAATTTCAGTTTAAATATGAAATTTCTACTCGACACTTTTAAAACCAATAGTTGAATTACTTGCCTTGTGATTGTCTTAAAATTTGAAAGTGCCAATCACTTATTTCTTTTTGTCATACTTTTCTTTTGTTTACTTTTTCTATCCAAATTTAATTTGATATAAATACTCGATAATATTTAGGATTAAATGTCTTCTTTATTTTCAAATTTCGAGTAAAAGAAAATGAATATAAGTGAAAACCTAACAATTTTTTTTAAACCCATGTATATATCTATTTGATTTCACTTGAACAATACGAATAGTATGTAATATATCTCTATTTGATTTCACATGCTATTCGTACTGTTCAGGTGAAATCAAATAGATATATACATGGATTTAAAAAAAATTATTCACACACATGATCAATAAAAGATGAAAAAATTCATTTTGAAAAATGTGAAGGATGAAAAAATTCATTTTGTGAAATATAAGGGACAAAAAAATTTATTTTATGTAATGTGAGGGTTTATGATGGATCGGTCCAAATTGGTGAAAGTTCAAAATTGTTTTTGAGTTTGGACTCCGTTGGTTTGAAAAAAGGTTTTGAGTGGGGTTATTGTTTTGCAGGGTTGCTCTAGAATGGTAAATGGGACTGGGGTGATTTTGAAAGATAGGTTGCTAGGTTTGAGGTAACGGTGAGGTATTTAAATGATTTGGCCGAGAATGATAGAATTGGGTAGTAGTGTGGTGGACCGGTTGAGGGTTAGGGTAATGTCGGTAAGGAACAGAATAAGTGGGATTTCAGATTATGGGTCTAAAAGACGGGTCTTGATCCCATATCAAAGTAGTTTCTCCTTCTTCCTTCTTGAACGGGGTTTTTTTCCATTTTTGCTTTGGTTTTGCAGAGCATCCAATTGTAATTTTAATGCCGACACATTAACAATCTTTCCTGTTTTGACAAATTCATCATACTCCTCTAACTTTTTAATGATAGCAGCAAACGAACTTCCAATTATGCGAAAGATCTCTTCAAAGTATGGTGGGTCGTGATCCTTGATGAAAGTACGAAAAATCTCTTTCTCAGTCATAGGAGGCTCAACTTTGGCAGCTAACTTTCTCCACTGCTTTGCATAGGTCTTATGATCTTCTGATAACTTTCTTTTTGTACCCTCCAGTGTTGTTCGCGTTGGTGCCAACTTACAGGTAAATTTATACTACTTTACAAAAGCTGTTGATAGATCCAACCAGGTTTTGACTTCTTCAGACTTCAAATTTGAATACCAATCTAGAGCATCTCCCTCAAAACTTTTCGGAAATAGACGCATAGGTAAATTATCATCATTCACGGGTTTACCTAATTTCTTGGAAAATATCTTGAGATGTGTCTTAGGATTTCCAGTTCCATCATATTTATTGAATTTGGGGGTTTTGAATCCCAACGGTAATTGAATATCTGGAAAGACACAATTCATCGTAGTCCAACCCACCATGCCTGCTCAATCGTTGATTCTTTTTCATAAATTCATCGAATCTATCCAATCTTCTCAACAGATCCTTGTCAATAGGTGCGGATTGTTCTTCCATTGCCGCCTTTTCTTGAGAGGCTGTATCCAACACAAAAGGCTCTTTAATGTGGTAGTGGGGTCCCTAAGGGTTGGGGAGAATGTTCAGATTGATTTGTAGATAAGTTTGAGAGATTTGACTACTGGTTGGGTTCATCAATATGTAATTCGGATGTACATAGGAAAAGTTTAAATTCAGTCGAATAAAGGTATTTTCAAGAGGATTAGTGAAAGGTGGAAGGAAATTTGTTTGGATATTAGATGTGTGGGGCGGTTGATGGTCTTGTGCAGGTGGGTGATTATTGACACATTCCTGATCATTCGGGACACCACCACCACTGTTGCTTGCAACCAACTGATCAATTACGCGCCTTTGTGCGGCCATTTCAGCACTCAACTCATTAAACTTGCCAAGTACTTCAATTAACTGAGCTCTCAAAGCAGTCAAATCTGATGACACAACTAGGGCTAATCTCTCCGAAGTTTCTGGCACTAAACTCATGTTTACAGATTGTCTCAAGACTCTACTTCGGGACCTAGTGAAGATGGGGCTTCTTCGTAAAGCTATTTAAAAATACCTAAGAGAGTAAAGGAGAAACTGATTTAGAAATTTATTCTCCACTAGATTTGTCGAACTTTTATTTCGAAAGAACAAAAAAATAAAAAATAAAAGAGTTAGGAAATATTTAAATAATTCAGATGCATGTCCTATGGGGAGCCCTTTTCTGCCAAGGGTCGGCCTAGTATGATGTAACACCTTCAAAATGAGGCCTGTTCACCAAACCTGTGTTTCAGAAATAACTTTGCAAAAGATAAGGATTATTTCATTGATGAACTTCAAAATCTCATACATCATCTACATCATTTCTCGAAGTTGATTTTGTACAAGTTATTAAACTTTTCAATCTATCTATCACAGCGTCTTTTAACTCTCTGGAATAGGGATTCTGCATGTGTTCAGATTGATCATACAACTTGCTACACTTTCTTTTTAACTCCTAGTATTTTTCCTGCATTTCTTCACACAGTCTCTTATTCTTCTCTGTCAGACCCTTGTTCACTTCCATAGATTGCTTTAATTGTGCATTTTTTCTATCATTCACCTCAATGATAGTCATTAATTTCTTGACTTCCTCGGACTGTTCCATCGATGGTCGTTTAGCATTAGATTCTCTAAGCCACTCCTCGTATTGAGAGGTAACTAAAGCCATCTGCTTAAGTTATGGAACATAAGCGATATCCTCATCATCGGACAATGTTCCCTAGGTTTCGACAGTTGATATTTTCATCAAAATTTTATCCAGACAAATCCCTTTGTCAAAACTGATGGTGAAACTAGTCAAATTAGGTGTAAGTGGTACTCCTTGAATGCATCCTAGCTGTCTGAGAAACCTTTTTGGAGTGTATGTCATGATGGTTTGAGTTCCCAATAGCGGTATGAAATCTGATGACTTGGCGTGCAAAGCGGGGTTGAAACAGTCGGTCCAGTCTAGCACCCATCTAATATTTTGATCTGGCAATACCCTCAAAAAGTCCAACAATTCTGATGCATTTCTTGGCAAATGACTTTTGTCAACTCTCTTATGATATGTAGCTATCCAATTATACTCAATCAACGGTAGACCATCAGGAGCAGGCAACTGTTTTCGAAAATTTTCCATAACTATATATGTAAGATTCAATTTGACCCATAAAAGAACTTTGACCCTTTTGGCAATTGGTACACGCAACAAAAATGTCAGCCAATACAGTCGGTACTATAGAGGCTTGTCGATCCTTAATTCCAAAAAACAAGTCAGACAGGAGTTTAGTGATTCTAGGGAACAAATAAATCCCTGCCATCACAAGTCCATATACCAGTGGCCTCTTACGTTCCCATGTTGCCTTAGATGCAAATGAAAAATCCTTCGAATGCTTATCAAATCCGTCTTTCATTGCGAATCTATCAAACAAAAATTTTATAACTATGTTTTGATCTGATCCTCGCACTACAGACTCTTTTAACCCAGTAAATGGCAAAACTCGGTCTTACCAGAAACAACCAGAAATATCACTGCTATACCCTTTACTGGCAAATTCAGAAGACCGGCTACCTTTTCAATTGTCAGAATCAGCTCCTTGTTTCCTATCCTAAATGTTGAACCGTTGGGATCCCACAGTTGAATTAAAGCCTCTACCAAATACCCATCTAATTCAATGTCTTTGAAATCTCCAATTAGCCTGAAGTAGGAGACAACCTGATTGATCTCACTAAATAAGAAAAGCCCTGGCCATCTTTGAATCTCCATTGGAACCGCTAACAGCTGACTAATTCATTGAGGTCTGTCCATCTGAAGCACGTAACATCGATTAAATACCTTACCTATAGGCCTCACTTCTCCAGTTTTACAAAAATTTAAATATGAATATCCCATAGAGGGTTAGTTACCCAGGGAAAACAAAGTTGGTACATTCCTAAAATGGGATTTCCTAAATGGCATTCCCTCTAGGGTTAATGCATGATGACAGTTTATTAAATGAATAAATATGTAATACGGTAATTGAAACATGATCTAAGTGTGCCCCATTTAGATGTCGGGGTGAGTCTAAAATGACATGCATATATATATACATAGTATTAATGCGAGAAACTGAAATTTAAACGTGCTATTTACAAAAGACGGTCTGCCCTAAGTGAGTACCACACCAGGACTCTTATTTATAGAATTTATGAATGCAATATAAGAAAATAAAATAATGGTTAGTTTAACAAACAATACATAACAGATTGGAGCAACAAAATAATACAAAAATATAATATAAAGAAAGAGAAAGAGGGGTAGAATCCCTCCCCTCGTGTCTAGTGCTCTTAATAAGGCAGATAAAGGCTCTATTCTTGGTGATTTCTAAATGAATGCATGAGATTGGATTCACTAATGCATCTAGACTCGATAAGATTTCAAGTTCCCAAACCTTCAGACGAAAGGGCGAAGGGTTATCAATCCCAAAATCCTTAGTCGGTAGCTCGAGTGATCCCCCAAACATTGCTATGTGCACGTCGTGTCACAGCCACATGTCCAACTGGATCGATCCTAATCCTAACAGGGAGGAGTGGTGTGACAACCACTAAAAGAAAAAGTAAGTTAAAGGATTAAAAGGAATAACGTATGCACATATGAAGTGCTCCTTTGAGGGGAGGAAGTAATATCATTAAATATGCATGAAGGCTCTAGGGTAATATCGCTCCCCATCCCCAAATGCAAAACGCGATACGAATAAGTAAATAGACAAACTATTCATCACATACACGAAAAACGAGAAACGAATACGAGTGTGAAATGTAAAATATCCTAAAAAAGAAAAATGTAACTAAAACATCCAAATATGATAAGTGAAATGGTTAGAAAGAGAAAAGACAACTAAACCAAGTGCTTGGACTCTCTAGCGTCCCTAGTGGAGTCGTCAAATTGTCGCGCCTCATTTTTTGCGATGAAAATCGTATTTATAAAAGATGTGATTTTTATTTAAAAATAAGTGAAAAAAGGACCTAAAATGGGACTTCAACGAATGCGATAGTTTGAGTCCAAAATTTAGTCTAAAAGGGTTTTTAAGAAAAGTAGGAGTCGTCACTTGGTATTGAGTTTGGGGGTACCAAATCACCAAAAAAAAATTTTTTTTTTGAGAAAATTAAATAAAACGTAAATAAAATAAAATCTTTTTTGACAATTCCAAATCTTTGAAGAACAAGAGAAAATGAGTTCGTGAGTCACGATTGAAGAAAGGGAAGGCAAAAATTCGATCGACTCAAACTTAAGGCACCCCCTTTCAACCTAATCTAAACTAGTTGCGTGGTTTAATTAAAATTTCTCTAATCTAACTCTTAGATTTATCACGTTTGGATGTTTCCTATATGGATGCGATTTTAAATTTAAAAAAAAAATTGTCGAAAGGGACAAAATGTCCATTCAAGATTTAATTGATATCAATCGCATTAATTGCAAAAGCCAAAATAATCCCTTAAAGGGTCACGAGCATGCATAAATGAAATTAAAAAAAAAGAAAAGAAAATTAAATTATATATCTAGATATAAGTGGCCAAACAATAGGTATGCAATATAATGGGTACGGGAGGCAAAAACTCGTGACATAATTTTCTTATACAGGGATTAATGGGGTATTTAAACTAAAAAGTTATAATCATCATTTCCCATATTTAAATAATAATTCTCCTAACATAGACAAGCAAATGAACTAGTTTAAATGAGATGCAATTTTAAATGATATGATTAACACATATATAAGGTAGGGGGTAGAGGATAATATAATAAGAAACATCATGCAAATGAGAAAAAATCCTAAAAAATGTGCATAAAAATGTAATGAACGTCACGCAAGAGATGAATCTAACGCATGAACGATCTAAGGGTCTAGCGTTGGACTAGCCCATTTCTAAAGAACTTTACTAGCATTGGACTAGCAAATAGATGGAGGAAAAATTCACAACTAGCGTTGGACTAGTGTGGTGACGCCATACATTAATAATAAATAGTAAAACAAATAAGACATAAATTAAAATAAATAAACACATAAGAGCCCGTAGCACATAACACGTAAGTATAATATTTAGATGCAAAAATTCTAAGGAAAGCGGGTAAAGCATATAACACTTAAGCCACATAAACACACAAAACTTACATATTACAACGGAGAATCTAACTACAATCTAAAATGGGAAAATATAAAAAAAAATAAACCTATGTATTTTATCTATTACAATAGGGGACCTAATTACAATCTAAAATGAAAAAAAAAAAGATAAAATAAACATATTTATCCTATCTATTACATTGATCTATCTAATTATTATTTTTCAAAAATATTACCTATCTATTACATCTTGAAGTATTTAAACACCTGTCAAATAATTATAAAATTAACTAAACAAACATAAGAAAATTTGAATCAAATAATGGAATCAAATAAATAACAAAATATATAAAAATATATAAACACATAGGAGCACGTAGGAACACATAAGAGGACGTAATTGATATTTAAATAATAATAAGAGTACCTCTCTTTTGAAGTGGTGGCTAAATGGAGTCAAATTACCCTATTTATATTCAAAATGAACAAAAGAATTATGGCACCAATTTAATTGGAAATAATAATGATGATAAAAATACTAAATTCACATTAATATGTCAAACATAAAGAAATTTAAGAACATCTAAAAATCACAAGTTAAGTATATTCAAAAGTAACATAATTAGCTATTAAAGAAAAGAAACAATTATAATAGAGAGAGTAAAAAATTCACTAGGGACTAAATTGCAAAAATTGAAAAAACTTTTGTGGTCAAAAATATATTTTTTTCAAAGTTTAGGGGTAAACATTAAATAAAAGATAAAGTTTAGGGACCAAAATGCAATTCAATTAGGGGCCTAATTGAAAGAAATTTAAAATTTTTGGGCCACAGTAAAACTACTCCAAAGATTAGGGGCTAAAGTGAAAATTCATTTTTTCTGATTTTTGTAAGAAAAGGGCTTTGGATCATTTATTTTTTATTTGCTTGGGCCGAAGCCATCCGGCCCAAAAGAAAAATATGGGCTGTCTTCATAAAAATAAGGGAAAATCGTTCAAAACGTCTCTCACATTTTACAAGATGACTTTTTTCGTCCCTCACTTTTAAAAATGTAATTTTATGTCCCTTACAAATTCATATTGACCAAATTTGGTCCCTACTTAGATTTTCCACTAGTTTTTGGTCGGAATCCACCACGTGACTTGCATGTGATAATTTTTGAATGGCAAAATTGTCAAATCAAATTTTTACATAATCTGATTCATAGTCCCTCACATTTCACAAAATGAATTTTTTCATCCCTAACATTTTACAAAATGAATTGTTTCGTTCCTCACATTTCAAAAAATGAATTTTTCCATCCCTCACATTTTTCAAAATGATTTTTTTCATCCCTCATTGATCATGTGTGCGAATAACTTTTTTTCTATAAACCCACGTATATGTCTATTTGATTTTATCTGAACAGTATGAATAACATGTAATTTATCTCTATTAGATTTCATCTAAACATGCTAATCGTAGTTATACACATACTATTCAATAGATATATATAGGGGTTTAAAACTAATAATTTTGTTTGAAACCCATGTATATATTTATATTATTTCATCATTTGAACCTATTCAATATTTGTGACCTTTCTCTTTTAGTAATAATTTATTTATTGAGTTGTATAATAAAGTCATCTAAGGTCATCTATTTTTTGAAACCCATGTATATATTTATATGATTTCACCATTTGAACCTATTCAATATTTGTGACCTTTCTGTTTTAGTAATAATTTATTTATTGAATTGTATAATAAGGTCATCTAATTAATGGGTCATAACTCGAATTCTATCATTGTGCTAACAAATTTCAGTTTAAATATGAAATTTCTACTCGACACTTTTAAAACCAATAGTTGAATTACTTGCCTTGTGATTGTCTTAAAATTTGAAAGTGCCAATCACTTATTTCTTTTTGTCATACTTTTCTTTTGTTTACTTTTTCTATCCAAATTTAATTTGATATAAATACTCGATAATATTTAGGATTAAATGTCTTCTTTATTTTCAAATTTCGAGTAAAAGAAAATGAATATAAGTGAAAACCTAACAATTTTTTTTAAACCCATGTATATATCTATTTGATTTCACTTGAACAATACGAATAGTATGTAATATATCTCTATTTGATTTCACATGCTATTCGTACTGTTCAGGTGAAATCAAATAGATATATACATGGATTTAAAAAAAATTATTCACACACATGATCAATAAAAGATGAAAAAATTCATTTTGAAAAATGTGAAGGATGAAAAAATTCATTTTGTGAAATATAAGGGACAAAAAAATTTATTTTATGTAATGTGAGGGTTTATGAATCGAATTATATAAAATTTAATTTGATAATTTTACCTTTAAAATATGATCACGTGCAAGGCACGTGGTGAATTCCAACAAAAAACTAGTCGGAAACCTAAGTAGGGACCAAATTTGATCAATGTGAATTTGTAAGGGACGTAAAATTACATTTTTAAAAGTGAGGGACGAAAAAAGTTATTTTGCAAAATATGATGGACGTTTTGAACGAATTTCCCTAAAAATAAACACAAGCTCAGATGAAATCCCCAAAAAACAAAACTCTAGCCCAATCGAAATTAAAATGAAAAGCCCATCTGAAAAAAAAAAAAATAGCCCAATCATTTGTTTTCCTTTTTCCTTCTTTTCTTTTTTTTTTCTTTTCTTTTTCTCACCTTTTCTTCTTCTCCTTCTCTGGCAGGCTGAAGTTTTAGCCGCTGCCGGCCATGGTGGCGCCACCGTCAGACACAAAAATTTTCAGAAAACATATCCCCACTCGATTTTTTGTGTAGAATCCATTTCTGGATTTAGTTTTTGTAAAAAAATGAAAGAAAAATGATCAAATATGCGATTTACAGCTGGTCCCTTATTTTTCAAAACTCAACCAAATCACCACAAAAATCCTTGAAAAATATAACAAAACAACCCTTACGAAATCTATAATACAACTGCAAGTTCAATTTAACAAGAAATGGTAATGAAAATGATGAATTAAAGCAAAAAATTCCCTAACTTTAAAAAACCGTTTCTTGCTTTCTAAGCTAAAAAGAAAAACTCAAAAATCTGATTAAAAAAGAAATTCCAGGACACAAACTAGTCGACGTCCCCTTTTTTAACCAAATATATACATGAAATTGCTCCTTTAATTCGGTTTTCCATCTTGGCATTTTTTCAAACAGTTAACATGCATATACAAAAACCATTCTTCTTTTCCTAATTTTGTTCATGACCTATCCTAAAATTCAGCAACCCAACAACTAGGGGTGGCAATTCGGGTCCAAATCAGGTTGGCGGGTCGGGTTCGGGTCAACCCGCCAGAAAATCTGTTGACCCGAACCCGACCCGCCAACCCGTGACGGGTCAGGTATGCTGACCCGAACCCGAAAATTTCAGGTTGACGGGTTGGCGGGTCGACCCGAAATGACCCGAAACTTAATTTTAATTTTTTAATTTATCACTGTAATTTCTAATAAAATCAATTTCTCACAAAACTAATTACAGAATCAAGTAATAAAAATTTAAATAAATAATTCCAAACCAAATCTAAAATAAATTAAACACCGTAAAAGTGTTTTATCCCAAACAAAATATAAAATAAATTAAAACAATATAAAAGTAAAAAATAATATAATATATTATTTATCCAAATATAATAATTTCAACTTCACACAAATTAAATAAATTCATTTAGGATTAAGTAATTAATGCCTTTGAAAAAAAGAATAACTTAGTTTAGTTAGATAAAATTATTTTTATGTTTATTAAATTATTTTTAATTCGTAAACGGGTCATATCGGGTCATATCAGGTCACCACGGGTTGACCCGAAATCGACCTGTTTTCTTTTCGGGTTCATCGGGTCCAACCCGATTCTGACCCGAATTCCCGAAACCTCAACCCAAACCCATTAATTTCGTTTTAGGTTCGTGTCGTGTTTTCAGGTCGTGTCGAAAATTGCCACCCCTACCAACAACAAAGGAAGCCAACAAAAGCAAAAGAAAATTAAACAATGAAGCATGGATTTAATATGATAAAAAAACTAAAAATATACCTCAATAAATATGGAAATCTTTCGGTTGAAGTTTTTGATGAAATTTCCAAGCCTTAACCGATAGCTGCCCCTCCTTTTTTTGTTGCGTGCGAGTGTGTTGAGAGAAAAGAGAGGGAGCCGAGTGTGAGTTTGGGGGGAGGAAGAGTGTTTTTCTCTTTGTGTGTGTTTGTGTCGAAGAAATGTTGTGAGTTGAGAGAAAGAAAACCAAATGGCCGAGAGGGAGTTTTCAGAGTGGAGTCCGAGTCCTTTTTTCCTTTTGTCTTCTCGTCTTTTTTGAGGAAGAGGCCGAAAGATTGAATTCAGAAAAGTTAGCCATGTTGGTTGGAATTGTTGTGGTCTTTGTTGAGAGTGCTTATTGTTTTTTTGTCATGGTCGTCTGCCAATGAGCCGAGAGGGAGTATTGTTGAAGTCTTGTTTGTGATTAGGTTGGTCAAAATGATGGTTTCTTCACCAAATGACAAGAAAGACCTATGAGATAAAATGATGGGTTCTTCCCAATGGAAAGAAAGATGCATGGAAATTGTTGTTGAAGTCTTGTTTGTGATTAGGCTGGTCAAAATGATGGTTTCTTCACCCAATGACAAGAAAGACCTATGAGATAAAATGATGGGTTCTTCCCAATGAAAGAAAGATGCATGGAAATTGAGTGTAAAAATGGGTTAATAGTGGTATTGGTCGGGAAAAATTATTAAAATGTGTAAATTTGGTTATGACTTTTTTTTATATTTTCCTTTTCTCAAAAATAAAACAAAAATGAGAAAAATAAAAATAAATGAATAAATAAAATTAAAATACAGGAAAACAGATAGCTCATTAAATAAATAAAAATACAAGAAAACGTTAAAATTTGACAAAATTTTGGTGTCTACAAAGAGAGTCACCACTTAGTATCAAGTTCAGGTGTACCAAGTCACCCAAAAATATTTTTAACAAAATAAAATGAAATAAAACCCTTTTTGACAACTCAGGTCTTTGAAAACAAGCGAAAATAAGTTCGGGAGTCACGGTTAAAGAAAAAAAAAAGGCAGAGGTTTGATTGACTTAAACCTATGGCACTCTTTCAACCTAGTCTAAATTAGTTGCGAGATTTAGTCAAAAAATTTTCTGATCTAATCCATAAACTTATTGCATTCGGATATTCCTATATGGATGCAAAACTAAATTTAAAGAAGATATCGGGAGGGGTAAAATATCCATTTAAGGTCTAATTGATACTAATCACATTAATTGCGAAAGTCAGGAATAATCCCTTGAAGGGCCACGAGCATGCAAAGATGAGACTTGAAGAAATAAAATTTATAATGTATATATAGAAATATATACATCACCAAAGAGACTGGAATGCAACACAATGGGTACAGGGAACGAAAACTCGTAATACAATTTTCTTTCTTATAAAGAGGTGTTGAAACTAAAGAGCTATAATCACCCATTTCTCATACTTGAAGAGTGGCTCTTCTAATCTAAGCAGGCAGATAAACTAACTTATCTTTTAAGAGATGCAATTCTAAGTATATGGTTTACATATGTAGGGGTAAGGAAATAATATAAGGGAAAATATCATACAAATGAGCAAATCTAAAATAAGAAAAATGCATGAAAATGCAATGAATGACACACAAAAGATGAATCTAACGTGTAGATGATCTAAGGGCCTAACATTGGACTAGGCAATTTCTATAAATCCTCACTAGCGAGTAAGGAAGTGAGTCAGGGCCACAACTAACGTTGGACTAATGTGGTGGCGTTGTGCGTTTATAACGCATAATAAAACAAATAAAATATAAATTAAAGCAAGTAAACACATTAGAGTACATAGAACACATAACATATAAACATAATATCTAGATGCAATCCTAAGAAAAGTGGGCAAATCACATAAGCACGTAAGATATATAAACACACAAAACCTATCTATTACAATGGGGGACCTGACCACAATCTAAAGGGGAAGTATAAGAAAATAAATTTGTCTAACCTATCTATTATACTTAGGAACCTAATTACAATTTAAATGGGAAGATATAATAAAATAAACATATCTACTCTTATCAATTATCAATTATATTCGTCTATCTAATTACAATTTTTTGTAAAAAGAAGAAAAAATATAACCTATCTATTACATCTTCAGGTATTTAAATACCTCTCTAAATAATGACAAAATTTAAACTAAACATACATAAAAATTGAATAAAAATTTAAAATAAATAAATAAAAAAGAACATATAAATACATGTAAACACCTAAGAGCACATTATCAAAATTTTGAAAAATAATAGGGATACCTCACTTTTGAAAGAATGGACTATAATAAGAGAAGATTGCTCTATTCATACTTTAAATCAACGAATGGGTCACGACACCAATTTAATTGGAGATATTCAAAAGGAGAACATAAAAATTGCACTAAATTCTCATTCTCATGTCAAACACACAAAGAAACTTAAAAGCATCCAAAAATTACTAGTTAAATGGACTCAGAATTAACATAATTAGTAATTAAATAAAAGAAACAATCACAATAGAGAAATCAGAAAGCCATTAGGGACTAAATTGCATAAATTAAAATTTTGGGGAAAAAATATAATTTTTTGAAAGATTAAGGGTCAAAATTTAATAAAGATAAGTTTAGGGGCTACAATTAAATTAGAGTTTGAATGAAAATAATCAAATATTTTTGGGCCATAATAAAATTACACAAAAGATTAGGAGCCAAGTTGTAAAAAAATATTTCTGATTTGAGAAAAATACAAACAAAACAATTTGGGCCTCACCACATTAGCCCAAAAAAATGTAAATTGTCTTGTATAAAACAAATGGGCTTAGTTAAAAAGTCCAAGTAAACTACAAATAACACATGCATTTAATTTCATTCCTAAATAAAACAACACCATGCCCAATCAAAAATAAAACACAAGCCCAACCAAAAATAAATTCCAATCCAATTTCTTATTTTTTTCTTTTCCTTCTTTCTTTCCCTTTTTTTTTCCCTTTTTTTTTTTTCTTCTTCCTTCTTCTTTCTCACCTTCGGCCAGACCAAGCTTCTCGCCGCGCAATTATGGCGGACGTCAGTAGCGGTGCTGCCGCCGGCAACCGATCTCCGATGACCTTTCCGGTCTAATCCCACCAGTAATTTAATCCTTCTTCGATGACCTCTTTTGTCTAATCCCACCAACAATCTCTGGTCTAGACCCAAGCTGAAACAACAGACGGAAAAAAATGAAAACTAATCCCAGACCTAGATTGCTGGTAGGTTAGACCCGAACACAGACAACTAGTGGGAGAAATAAAAATACACTCTAAATTTAGATTACTGATGGGATTAGATCCGAATTCAAACAACTAGAGGGAGAAATAAAACACCCCACGCTTAGATCGCTGGTGGGATTGGACCCCAACCCAGACAACTCGTGGGAGAAAATGAAAATACATCCCAAACCTAAATTGCTGATGGGATTAGACTTGAACCCAGACAACTAGTGAGAGAAATGAAAATGTACCCCAAATCAAGATTGTTGGTGGGATTAGTGTGGCGGCCCACTTTCCCCTAAGGCGAACCAGAGGGTTGGCGGGTCGCCTGCCTAGCTCTCGCCAGGACTCACGCAAGGAAACTGGCTGAACACCTCCGAAGTATAACTTAAACCATTACAAATTTCATCACCCAAAACAAGCCAATCCTTAGAATGACCAAATTACTAAAATCATAGGTACATTTATACATTACAAACCACAAAGTGAAATCATAAAATTCAAGTACATTCACACAAGTCAAATAACAATTCAGGGTTTGTACTTTTCCAACTTCAAGTGGCAACCCAAGACGAAAGATACATTGTCTGATTCAAACAACATTCATAAAAAGGTAAAGGTAGACTTCAGGTCTCTCGAATGCCAGAACCTGTCCAGGAAAACAAGTAACGTGGGGTGAGCTAAAATTCAGTGGTGGCCCAAACATGCAATCACATAAAACAAGTAGCAAATAATAACTCCAAACTAAATTCAACAAGTAGGGAAGCGTATAACAGCACAGGGTAGGATACAGGGCTCTCAGGAGTCATTCTCCACGAACTTGATCACAATTAACTGCAGTTGACCCTCCGTCAACTTTTACTATCTAAAGTCCAAGTAGATCTTTTTCCTTAACACGCTCCGACCAACTTACTCCCACTGGGCCCGTTCTTCTCACGAGAGGGTTTGGTATTACTCGAGTATACCTTTTTATAGTCTAGTCGAGGGATTCACCCAACGACGTCACAACCAGTGGTTACCAAGTCAGGTTAAGAGGCCCTCCCACCCTTAGGTGTGGTACATTCCCCCACTCAGTACTTAACTAGTGCAAGCAAGATATTCGAGGAAACATTTCAAGCAAGGCACCACTCGAAAGGGCTAGTGCGATAAAGTACACACTACCCACTTCGATGGATCAGGAAAACCACTTTCCAATTATCACATAACAAGTCAAGAAAACACTTTAACAAGATAAACATAGAATAAGCAAGGACACCCATCAAAAGTGAAGCTCAAAGGTCAAGCTGGGAATCGAAGTCCACGTCCTCGCTAAACCCTAAAAGACCAAGTTTTAAAACTATAAATTTTACTATACAAGTTCTTGGTTTATGTATGAAAGATTATCTGGTATATAACTAGTTTATCTTCTCAAAATAAAACAACAATTCTCTTAGAGTTAAAACTAGTAAAAGTGATAAAATATTTCGTATGGTTTCTTTAAAGGTACTTTCTTTCTAGAGGTGCAAACCAGAACCAACTTACTTCAAATAAGGTTTCTTGCCGAACAAGTTTTCTACGCCTTTTATTTAAAATTACTAAAATCTCGTATTTTTGACAATTTTCCTCTAAAACAACTAGCCAGGGACAATTTTACGAAAAAATCTAGAGTTTAGAAGTTAGTACAATTATTTTTTTAAAAGTAATAAGGCTAGTTTAAGCAACGGAAAGAATTAACTAGTGGGCAAGATTTTAAAAGTCCCGGCACTCGAATTTTAGCATTATCGTACTATACTCAATTTCTATAACTTGATACTAGGGCAAAATGTTTCAACAAAGCTTGGTTTAAAAGTACTCGAGTTCAAAGGACCAAAACGGACTTCACGATTCCAATTCACTTGCACATTATATTCCAATTTGCCAATATAGCAAAATCACAATTCAAATATCAATTTCACTAGGGATTCATCAATCATTAGCCCTAGGTCTCAACAAGTTCAATTCTAATAAAAAATTAAACAAAGGAAGTCCAAGACATCAAAACAATTCCAAACCACAAGTCATGGACTTTCCAAGTGCATTTCGGCCAAATCACTTAAACAATTCTACCAAAAATTTAACTCTTGTAAAGATTACTCAAATGGCCAAGAGTTTCATCAATCATTCGCTCTTGGCATCAAACAATCACTTCTTACAACAAATCAACCAGAAATTCAACCCAAAACATAAAGGAAAGTCACGGCCAGCTTAACTCACCAGCAACTCTAGAAATTCAGATTTTTTTTTTCTTTCATCCATGGCTCAATCAGCAACATGCATGTCTAATTAACTAATTAACTATCAGTTTTAATCCAAAACCAGGTTCGGACATCATCAAAAAGTCATCAACCAGCCACAATTTTATCCAATTCTTCTCGGATGGCTTGCATGCAAGCAGATTCTGTACCACTTCGATTTTCTTGCTTAATCAAGGCTGATTAACCTCATGCAAAGCATAATCATCTAGTTTTTAGTTAGCTAAACATACATCTAGGCTCAGATCACCTCAAATTAACAAATTAAAGCTGCATTTCCCAGCTCAATCTCTCGGCAATTCCAACTTCCTTCATAACCAGATTTTCCTGTGTCTTAATTCATCATCCAAATGCACAACCATCACATGCATGCTCATAAACAACTTCATCTACCTATAATTAACTGGTCTAAGTCTAGAATTTACCTCAACTTGAAGCTCAACTCACGCGACAAGAAGCTGAAATTTTTCTCTCCTCTCGGCTTGCTAATGAACTTGGTATGTCTGGTCTGAGCTCGGTTATTGTAGGCTGTGGTGTTGGTTGTTGGAGTTGATCACAACTGGTTGAAGACGAAGAAGGAAATGGACAGCTCTCGGCAGTGATGAAGGAGATGATGATAAATAGCTCGCACAAACTACCTCTTGCTCTCTCTCTCTCTCTCTCTCTCTCGGACAGTACAGAAATGCAGCTCACCAACTCTCTCTCTCCCTTGCTCAAGCTTACAAACAAAATGGAGGAAGTGTTGACTCTCGGTCCTCTTCACCAGCTCACAGATGAAATGGAGAAAGAATGGCAAGTCTCTCTCTTTTCTCTCTAGCTTATGGACAGAAGAAGATGAAGAGCTCGGCTCTCTCTTCACTCTCGGTTCACGGTAGAAGAAGGAAGTGGAAATGGAAGTGTTGTGGTGAATTGGAGTTGGTGTAGTGGAGTGTGTGTAGTGGAGATGAGCCGGCAGTATGGAAGATAGAGTGTTGGAGTGGAGAATGGAACCGGCAAAAAAAAAAAAATGGAAGTGCTTGGATTTGAAGTTTGCCCAATGAAGTTCCGTGACTGCATACTTAATTTGAGATGGAGGAAGGGCTAATTTGGTCTTTTGGCATCTTGTCCGAATTTCCACTTAAGTCCTCATTCGTAATCTAATTCCAAAATTTTACCCCACATGTGACAGCCTACCAGTATACTAATCTCGCAAAAATTCAATTATCGAGATTTTAACGTCCTAAGTGTAATTATAAAGGGTTTTGACCTAAAATCGATTTCGTCTTAATTCTAGGGTTTCCATTGACACTTAACATTATTAACACTTAAAATTGGCTATCGAAATTCAAAGAATTAATATTAAGGCAATAAAATAATCTACATCAAGAAATATTAATTTAACTTGGCAAAAATCAAATAATTTAATATTTTGCACAATTAAATTATTTGTAACATAAAAATTATTTTTTTTACGTACTTATTTAAGAACAAATAAAAAATAAAAATAAAATTTATTAAAAGTCTAAAATGCAAATGCAATATGTCTATATATATATATTTTTTTTTGAGGTTCTCACAATTAGACCCGAATCCAAATAACTAGCGGCTGAAATAAAATACCTCAAGTCTAGATTGCTGGTGGGATTAGAACCAAACCCAGACAACTAGCGGAAGAAATGAAAATACATCCCAAACCTAAATTGCTGGTTGGATTAGACCCGAACCCAAATAACTAGTGAGAGAAATTAAAATGCACTCCAAATCTAGATTGCTGGTAGGATTAGATCTGAATCCAGGCAACTAGTAGGAGAAATGAAAACCCCAGGCCTAACTTGTTGGTGGGATTACACTTGAGTCCAAACAACTAGCGGGTGAAATAAAATACCCCAAGCGTAGATCGCTGGTGGGATTAGATCCAAATCCAGACAACTAAGAAGAGAAATAAAACACCCCAAACCTATATCACCGGTGGGATTAGACCCGAATTTAAACAACTAGCGGAAGAAATAAAACACCCCAAATCTAGATCACTGGTGGAATTAGATCCGAATCCAAACAACTAGCAGGAAAAAATGAAAATGCACCTCAAATCTAGATTGCTGGTGGAATTAAACCCGAGTTCAGACAACTAGCAGGAGAAATGAAAATGCAAGTTTTGGGTTGCCAAACTTGAAGAGCGAAATGCATGCTACTCAAACATACTAAACATTTAATGCATACAATGACAAACTTATTCGATGGATTTTGCAATCTTATAATTTTTCAAACCTTAGAAGAAGAAGAATGAATGAAACAATTTTTTTTTTTGGAAAAAGTAAAAAATGACAAGTTTTGAAACTTGAAGAATACAAGTAAAAACTCTTTATTCAAGGGATTTGAGAAGCGTATACACATATCACTATCCTCTCGATTTTCAAATTTTTTTTTTGCACAAAACCAATTTGGAATGCATTGTCAAAATCGGAGCTCGCTCCTTTTAAAATTTACTCTAGCGTAAATCATGCTTAACTAAACAAGGGCTGCATTTTCATCCTTTCGAGTAGGCATAAAAAGTGATAAGTGCATATTTTATATATTTTTAGTGTGTTTTATTATTCCTTTTTGGTGTGTTTTATCCATTTTCATAGTTAATTAACTAGGATTCTAGTAAAAATATGCATTTTATGGTTAAAGTGGTAAAAATTACATTTCTATGGTTTAAAGTGGTGAAAATTTCATATTTTTGTAGGTTTAATGATTCAATCATCAAATAGAGTGAATTGATAAGATATTTGGATGATTTTTGATTATTTGAAAGGTTTTAAAAATAATATGAAGTTCAAGAGATGAAATGCAATTAAGGGAGTTTTCCAGTTTTGACACCTGTTGGTATTTTAGCTATATTTTGAGCTAAAAGTATCGGATTGAGGTAATTCTTATACTATTTTGAAGCTAACACATAGTCCTACATTTCTTATGAGACCTCAAAGTCCAATTTAGCTGTGTTCATTGTCAAAATGTCGAAGTACAAAAGTGCAATTTTGTTGTATAAAACTGAAACAGGGTTTGACCAGTTGAGGGTATGTTGGTCATTTTTCAGTCTACAGAGCTCCAAATTGGATGATTCTTGATGCATTGGAAAGCTAATTCAAATGGATACAAATTTTGTGTTTTATACAAGAGCTATTTCAACCTCCATCATCGATAAAATATCAGTGGAAGTTGGTACAAAAACAGAGTAATGATGAAGATTAACCATAAATGAGCAAACCTGCAAAACGGCAAAATGTGGGGTCAATATGCGACCTCAAGTAGCGTTTTCGAGGTCACATATTTCTTCAATTGTGGCTGCAACTTGTGGTTTGTTCACACAAACTTTTTGGCCAATTTTTCTATAAGAAATCTGGCTAGAAATGAGCAAGCAAGTGTGGAATCTTGTAGAAACAACTTTTAGGAGTTTCAAGAGCCAACTTTGCCAACTAGAAACAACTCATTTGTGGCTTGAATCTCTATATAAATAGGGCCTTTGGAGAACATTTTGATAACTTTGGAAGGCTAGAGACACTACCAAAAATGTAGTATTCACTAGTTTTTTTTAGTTCATTAGTATAGTATAGTTAGAGTAGTTTATCCTTCTTGTATTTGTAGTTAGATTTGGATGAAGAGTTGAGGAGCAAAGATAGAGAGATGGATCTCATATGACAAGGGTGACTTCTCTACTATCACTTTTTCTTTTGTAGTTGAGTTTAAGTTTATCTATAATACAAGTTTGGATTTTTATCATGTTTTGCTAAAGTTTATGTCTAAAATTATGAATGAACTTTTTATATCTTGTTAGTAATATTTATTTGGTTATTTGATGATATTATTTTGAACAAGTTATTTATCACTTTTGCTTTTCTAATCATAATTAACCGGCCATTAATTGTGATAATATTAAGGTGTTACGTTTGTAATAAGAATTGGGATTTAACACTAGTTCAAAGAAATAATAAACCTAGAGAGTTCACTCACGAGAGTAGAGGAGCACCTATGTGGTTTTAGTAACTTGTTTCATATAATTTCATAGAAGAAATAAACATGTAGTCAATTTCATAACCACGAGAGTAGGTATGATTTAGCTACAAGTATAGTTGATTCACTACGAGAGTAGGTTTCACATACAATAGGAAATTACGTAATAACTAGTCAAGATAATAACATTCACTTAATCTGTAATTTCATTTGCAAGTGTAGTGAGAAATGTCATACCTCTAGGAGCTTTCTATTATTATTTGCATTACTTTAATCTCATGTTTATAGAGTAGATTTAATTTCTTGCACTTATGATAGTCTAAATAATAAAGGACGAGCCATTCTTTGTTACCGAGCCATTCTTTGTTACCAAGCCATTCTAGATGAGGTTTAACTTTCTTACTGTAAGCACAAGCCATTCTTTGTTGGTAACATTGTCTATGGCAAACAACATTCAACCTTTTTTTATCAATTGGAGACAACAACTCATGGTGCTCCTTGACCTATTTGGTTTCTTCTTGTTGGGCTTTCATCAAGATGCATGAGGACAACATCCCAACTTTGACAGGTATTACCACTTCCATTTCAAATATAAGAGAATAACGAGTTGCCCCGACATAGAAACGCAATCCCAAAATGAAATGTTCCAAAAGTTCAATAGTAAAATTTGCAAAATTGAAGGAAAATTTTTTTCTTTTTCTCTCTCTTTTTTGTTTCTTTTCTCTTTTCTTTTTTCTTTTTTTCTCTTTTTTTTTTAAAAAACTAGTTGTTGAAGTATGTACTCCTTCTGAATGGATAAACCAATCCTCCACGTGGCAATGTAGCATTATTGCCCCTTTTTATTCGTGATTGACTGTCGAATTTGCAAGATTTTGACTTGTGCTTCTTTCTCGATTTCAACCGTAAACACCTGTACAGAGGGGATTTGCCAATGTATAATATGCGCTTGATTTTTTTTTCATGAACAATTACTGCTCATGCAAAGTGTTGACTTATCAAAATCAAAATTTAAATAACAGATTTGAAAACTACTTGACCCTTAGGTATACCCTACAAATGTATTACAAAAATTTGTCTCAATTTGGGCCCTTTAATTGCAAAAATTTTAGTTCGAACAACTTTCCATTTATTTGACAAAAAAGAAAACTATGCTCCCTAAAATTTAGAAAATAATCACATACTAAAATGCAATGTGCATTGGTGTATCATTGAGGATATGCAATACAATAGAAATTGCATTTTTCAGATGAAAAAGAAGCAAAAAAAAAAGAAGTCATGCTTAAATTTATGTAGAAGACTCCATGATGAATTTCTTAAAACCAGACTAAATTGCAATAAATCTCTTCCTCACATAGGATCAGCATTTAGGGAAAAGGATCACTTTTTCTCGTTAACTTATCCTTTAGGACCCAACAAATGGGTATTATTTCAAATTTTTAGATGGTTAAAAGAAATAATAACTAAAAACTGTATACCAAGATATCTCTTAACTTTATACCTAAATTACATCTAATCTATTTACTATCAACATCTTGGAGAAAACGAACAATTTCTCACCTTTATTTCTTATGAAAACACAGTGAACACTTAAACTCTATGGGCTTGTAATATATGTGTAAAAAAATAGCTAAATACAATGAAACAAGTCATGACCTTATAATTACGAGTGATTGGTTGATCCTTTAGAAGCTTGATCCTTATTTCAAGTTGATATAAAAATAAGTTAACAATGGATTTTATGAACTTGTAATGTGACTTGAAAACGATAACTAAAAGAAATAAGATTTTCAAGGACAATACATTTAAGATCACATTCCTTCCAAAAATTGCCTCAAATTTGGGTTTGGGTTTAAAAGATCTTTGACTCCATTTCGACTTTTATCATCATCACTGGAGGAATTTTGGTATTAAATTTTCTCTTTTTTCGCTTCCTTTTCTCTTTGCTTTTTCCTTTTTCTATTTTTTTTTACCAATATTGAAGTTTAAATACCAATGGTAGAATCAAACAAAATAAAGAATAACTCATTAGGAGAATCTATTCCCTTTTGACATTTGAAAATTTCTCCAATGTAGGGTTGTGATTGCCAAAACTTTTATTTGAAATGAAATTGCACTTTTGATGGCTCAAATAAGAGAATAAATAATAAAATTTATATAGATAGAGAAACGAATGCCTAATGCATCATCCCAAATTTTCAAAACAAATAAGAGTAATGAACATTTTTGCTTTCAACTAAATATGGATTGAATCTGGTTTGACACAATGAATCTTTTCGAAGTCAAAATTGCCCTACTTTGAAGTATGTCTAGTAAAGTGTCTAATTCTAGAGGCTTGAAAAAATTGGGCAAAATATAAATAGCATAAAAGAAAGAGAAAAGGTATTGTGCTAGGTCTCTTAAGACAAATTAACAAGTTTGAGTGGCCCCTTTGAAATTTCGATTTTCAGGCACTCTCATTGAATTGTTTAGGCCACAAATCTAGTTTATGCAAAGATTTAGAAAGTTTAATGCACACTTGTGAATTTCATGCAAGAAAAGGCAAAACTGAGAGTCTAAACTTAGTCTTGTTTCTTAAGATTCATCATGAAGTTTTCGTATGAGCGAAGAAAGAATGAAATGCACATAAATATATACAAAATTGCAAAACAAGAATAGTCTAAATGAAAAACTCTTTTATTACAAATGTTTGAAATAAAAATTTTGCTCAACTAGAATTCAAATGAGAAAAGAAAAATCTCTAAAGAACTCCCTTTCACACACACACATGTACTCTCTATCTCTCTCTCTCTCTTTCTCTCTCCTTTTAGGACAACACATTATAAATAATAAATAAAGAATTTTTTTTGATAAACAACTATATCACGAAATCTCTTAGATGCTCTAAACTAGAGCTCCAGATGAAATCTCCATGTTTCACATTGCAAGATCTACCCAAAAATCAAATAATACTTCTAATTTTTCAAAATTTATCAGATCAAAATTATTGTCAAATATAAAAAAATCATTTCTGTCTTATTGAAATATCTTTTATGAATGCAGTGGAGGGGAAAAATGAAAAAGAAATATACCCAGAGTTAATAAGTAAAACTACAAATCCGTATATATGTCCTATGGGGGAGCCCTTTTATGCCAAGGGTTGGCCTAACATAAAAAATGCAATCCTCTAGAATAGGCACCATACATTACCTAATGAATCCGATCAATTTACTGAAATTCGACTAAAAAGCAATTTAAAAATTTGGCTAATTGAAATGACAATAGACATTTGACCTAATAGGATGAGGACAAAGTCCGAATTGATTGACTGCTTTGATTGGCACATGAAGAGATGTTAAAAGTCAATTTAGTATGAAAGAGTCTACTCTTGAAAGGATTGCAATGTTTCAACTAGTTTCTTTAGTGAAACATGGATTGAAACCCTAAAAGAGAATAAACTAGTCAAATAGATTGGATGGAATTAATGGTTTACTCAAAGATCAACTGGACTGCCCGCCTATTTGTAGTATTAAATTTCACAATTTTCGTTGCAATGCATTAGTCTATGAGTCTTCTAAAATCAAGATTTGGCCTCAATGCATTTATTATCCCAACAACAAGGAATCATTTGTGAATTTCTTCAACTTAGTGTCCTTACGCAAGGGATTTTACTAACTTTGACAAAATAGCCAAAAATTGAATATTAGAGACTCATATTCTAATGCGCAGAAGCTACTCCATAATCTTTAATGTCATCATAATAAAAGGGATCAGATCCTACCTTACCTTATGCAGTATCTCTTGGGATTGTACAAAAAATATAAACATACAAGTTTCATTGGATTAAAAAAAGGATAGTTTATTCCTAATGCAGAATACCCTAAGTGACATTCCCTCTATAGCTAATGCATGATGATAGTTTATTAAAGCGAGTAAATATTCAACATACAATTGAAGCATGATCTAAAGGTGCCCCATTCGAATGCTCGAGTAAGCCTAAAATGATATGCAATAAATGTACAGTTTTAAACATGTAATAACCTATTTTAAAAGCTATTTTTTTCTAAATGAGCACCATACTAGAACTCTTATTTCTAAAACTTATGAATGCAAGATAAGAGAAGAAAACAACGTTAGTTCATTTGATAAATAACACAAAACATATTGAATCAACAAAATGATACAAGAATATAAGGTAAAGAAAAGAAAGACAGATAGAATCTCTCCCCTCATATCTAGTATCCCTAATAGGGTAAGATAGATTCTATTCTAGGTGATTTCTAAATGACTGCATGAAGTTAGGGTTTACTAATGCATCTAGACTCGATAAGATTTCAAGTCCCCAAACCTTCTAACCAAAAGGCAAATGATCATCAATCCCAAGACCTCCGGTCGGTGGCTCGAGTGATTCCCCAAACACTTTTACATACACGTTGTGCCACAGCCACATGTCCAGGTGGATCAATTCTAATCCTAATTGGGAAGAGTGGTATGATAGCCACTAAAAGAGAAAAAAATGAAGGGTTAAAAAGGAATAGCATATGCACATATAAAGTGCTCATTTGAGGGAAAGGATTAAGTATTATTAAACATGCATGAAGGTTTTAGAGTAACATTGCTTCCCACTCCCAAATGCAAAGTGCGATGCGAGTAAGTAAACACAAGTAAACAAACCATTCATCATAGACACAAAGAATGAGAATGAATATGAGTGTGAAATGCAAAAGATCCTAAAAAGAAAAATGCAACCCAAGATATCCAAATATGATATTCGAAAGGGTTAGAAAAAGAAAAGACGACTAAACCAAGTGTTCGGATTCACTAGTAATCTCCAATAGAGCCGCCAAATTGTCGCGCCCCATTTTTTACAACAAAAAGTTTTTATAAAAAATGTATTTTCGATTAAAAAATAGGTGAAAAGGTCTAAAATGGACTTTAAAAATGTGATAGTTTGAACCCAAAATTTAGCCTAAACGGGTTTTAGAAAAAGGGAGTCGCTACTTGATATTAAATTATGCGTACCAAGTCACTCAAAAATGTTTTTAACAAAATAAAATGAAATAAAACCCCTTTTGACAATTCAGGTCTTTAAAAACAAGAGAAAATGAGTTCAGAAGTCACGATTTAAAAAAGGGAAAGCAAAAGTTCGATTGACTCAAATTTAAAGCACCCTTTCAAGCTAGTATAAGATAGTTGCTAGGTTTAGTAAAAAATTTTCCTAATCTAACCCTTAAACTCATCGCATTTGGATGTTCTTATATGGATTTAATACTAATTTTAAAGAATATATCGAGAGGGACAAAATATTCCTTCAAAGTCTAATTAATACTAATCGCATTAATTACGAAGGTCAAGAATAATCCTTTGAAAGGTCATGAGCATGCAAAGATGAGATTCGAAGAAATAAAATTTATAATGTATATATAGAAGTATACATGACCAAACATATTGGAATGCAACATAATAGGTACAGGAAACGAAAACTCGTGATACAATTTTCCTTCTTATAAAAGGGTGTTGAAACTAAAGAGATATAATTGCTCATTTTCAATACTCGAAGGGTGACTCTTCTAACCTAAACAGACAGATGAGCTGACTTATCTTCTAATTTTTTAAATGAAATATAAATCTAAATGATATGGTTTATATATGTAGGAATAAAGAAATAATATAAGGAAAAATATCATACAAATGAGAAAATTACATACAATAAGAAAAATGCATGAAAATGCAATGAATGATACATTTAAAAAATGAATCTAACACGTAGATGACCTAAAGGTCTAGCATTGGACTAACCCATCTCTAAAAATTCTCACTAGCATTGGACTAGTAAAGACGTGAGCAAGGACCACAATTAGCATTACACTAGTGCAGTGACGTTATACGTTCATAACACATAATAAAACAAATAAAACATGAATTAAAGCAAATAAACACATAAGAGCATATAGAGCACATAACACATAAACATAATATATAGATGCACAATCCTAAGAAAAGCGGGCAAAACATATAAGCACGTAAGACATATATACACACAAAACCTATCTATTACAATAGAGAACCTAACTACAATTTAAAGGCGAAGTATAAGAAAATAAATCTATCTAACACATCTATTACATTTAGGGACCTAATTACAATTTAAAATGGGAAAATATAATAAAACAAATCTATCTACTCTTATCTATTATATTCATCTATCTAATTCCAATTTTTACAAAAAGAAGAAAAAAATATTACATATCTATTATATCTTGAGGTATTTAAGTACCCCCAAATAATTACAAAATTTAAACTAAACACACAACAAAATTGAATAGAAATTTAAAATAAATAAATAAAAGAAAAAATACAAATACATGTAAATACATAGGAGCACATAAGAGCACATAGGAGTACATTATCGAAATTTTGAAGGATAATAGGAATACCTCACTTTTGAAGGAATGGACTATAATGAGAGAAGATTGCTCTATTCATGCTTAAAATTAACAAAAGGGCCACGACACCAATTTAATTGGAAATATTCAAAAGCAGAACATAAAAAATGCACTAAATTCTCATTCTCATGTCAAACACATAAAAAAACTTTAAAAATCCAAAAATTACTAGTTAAATGCACTCATGAGTAACATAATTAGCAATTAATGAAAAGAAACAAATCACAATAGAGAAATTAAAAAGCTATTAGGGACTAAATTTCATAAATTAAAAATTCTTAGGATCAAAAATATAATTTTTCAAAAGATTAGGGGTTAAAATTAAATAAAGATAAAGTTTAGGGGCCAAAATATAATTAAATTAAGGTTAGAATGAAAACAATCAAAAAATTTTGGGCTATAATAAAATTACTCAAAAGATTAGGGAATAAATTGTAAAAATTGTTTCTGATTTGAGAAAAACACAAACAAAATAAGTTGAACCCTTTTAAATAATTTGGGCAGCATGTGAGAATCCAAAAATTTTCACATTTTCTCAGCATTATTTTATTTCTTTGCTTACATTTTATACTTTCCTTGGAAATATTAAAATTTCTATGCATTTTTACAAGCAAGTACAGTTTTAAATTCATTTTCCTAGTATGAGTTAGTGTACGTTAAATTTGAAACGTATTATCGATGTGGGACCGGCTAGTGCAATAAATGTGGTGATTAAAAGTGAGTTTTAGATGATATTAAGTGTGGGATTAGAGGTGATAATAATAAGTTAGTGAATTATAAGTTAAAACCCTAGTATACGCGATTTAAGGAAAAACGGTTCGAACCGACGAGTACCGTTCACTACTGATTGAACACACCACTTTCCTACCATACAATACCATTGATATGAGTGCAAAATATCACCCCATTTTTCAGCCTAAGCTTGGCCGAAATATTTGACCAAAAAAAACAAGGAAAAAGGACAAAATGTGAAGGTTAAGTTTAAAGCAACAAGTGGCGGCCATCTATTGGTTTGTTGGCTAATGAATTTCCACCATCTTTATCACTAAAAACTACTCAATTTACCCCTCATTTTCAGTACACCAGCCAAGAGAGAGAGGAAGAAAAGCCAAGAGAAAGAAACCACAATCCATCATGAGTTTGATCCACTTAAGTGAGAAAACAAGAAATCCAAACCGATTAATCACTAGTTTGGGAGCTTGGGAAGCTTAAGGAACCAAAAAATTTCAAGGGGAAGTGGAGGATAACTCTAGCAAGCTTTGTTTTGAGGTAATATGGCTGCCCACACTTTTCTTTGTCCTTTAATCATGTTGGAGTTGCTTAGTAGCTTGTATTTGTGGTTATAATAATGCTTATATCAAGTGATTTTGGATGATTGGAATGATGCAATTGACTTAGGGTTTGAATGATACCCTCCTTATACTTGTTGTATGGATGGTGTATGATGTATATATGTTGGTATAAGAGGTGGTAGTGATGGTTTCAAGCTAAAAATGAGATATATATCTTGATTGTAGCAAATTTCCAGAATTGAAGTTAGTATGCACCCTGTTCTGCCCGGTTCTAGTTCATCATGTTAGAAGCCGAATTAGGCTTAGTATAAAACATAAAAGTTGTAGAGAATGATGTTTTATAGGTGCCTGTAAATTTTCAGTTCAATCCGAGGAACGTAACCTATGAAAAGACAAAAATACCCCTGACTACCATAGGTTTAGTCCAATGGACAGTTTTGACATTTCATCAATCTGATCGTGTCTTTTCACCTTGATACATACTGAACTAGCATTTAGGACTTTCAATGGGCCGGCCAACCCGAGCTCGGCTCGCTCGGCCCGACAAAAAGCCCGATGAGCCCGATCATTTAGTGAGCCGGTCTGAGTCTGAGCCTAAAAATTAGACCCGAATTAAATGTGAGCCGAGCTTTGGCCTTATTAGGCTCAAACCCGATATAGGCCCGGCCCTTTAATTACCTATATATATAATATTTATAGTTTGATATTATGTACAATTATATATCCAAATATATTATTAATAAATACTAAATATATACATAAATTACAAAACACAAAAATACATCTAAAAACTCTTTCATGAACTTTCTTGAGAGCCAATATTGGTAATGCATAACTAAATCTCTAATTTTTCTTATTGGTTGAGTAAATTTTTGTATTGGCATAATATTGGTTGATTTTTTTTTGGTCTACAAACACAAAAATCATCAAGCATATTTGGATTTAAATCACAAGATTATAAAAAAAGTTTCAACTTTTAAAGATGTATTGGCTTATGATCGCATGTTTTATTACTATTTTTCATGCATTTTGAATGGATTAAATATAAATATTGTTGAAAAATTTTTGGTTTATATACGTTTTAAGAACTATTATTTGTTCATGTTTAGTTTTAATATTATAGTCTTGTAAATGTTAAATTAGTTTTACAACTTAATAGTTATAATAATTATATTAAGAAAATTAAGGAGTAATAAGTGAGTTTGGGCTAAACCCGATTAAGGCTCACAATTCGAATATTATGTGAGTTGAGTATGAGTTTCACATTTACGAACCCGAAACTCATAACCTGAAACCCGAAAATGATTCAAATTAAATGAGCTGAACTTGAGCTCATCAAAGTCCGGCTCATTAGGCCCGATTGACAGGCCTACTAGCATTTAGCCAAAACACAAAAATTGTAGTGCTATGTCTTAGATTTTCAACGCCCCTGGAATCACCTCGTTTGGATTTCGGTAGCCTGAGTTATTGTTGATTAAACATAGCATGGTTAACTGACCCGTTTGTGCCTTTCTGGTTTAGTAATTCGAAATTTTGACCTAGATACACTACGAACTAGACTAGGTGGTCTTCATCAAAATTGTAGCCCTCTATCTTAGATTCGAAACGGTATAAATTGCACCTCAATCCGATAAGAGTAGCCTCGGTTGTGTCCGTTACGCAAAACAACGTCAAATCTGTCTTTTGTTTCTTGACTCAACCTTCATTTCCGCACATGCTCCTAGCTTGATTTTGTACTTGTATGACTTGGAGCCTATGGAATTGCTATTGAAATGAGATGATTTTGTGTATGACCTTGGGATTGATTGAGGAAAAGAATGAAACCATAAATTGCTGGAAAATAGGTAAATACAAAGGGCGTGCTGCCCAAATTTATGCTCGAGAACTAGGTCGATATACTTGCGACTTGAGTAAAGCTTGAGAACAAATACCATTTAAACCATCCAGGGTATTTATATCTTCTTTTATCGAGGTATATAAGTTAGAATTCGGCTGAAACTTGTACCCTTGGAAAAATAAAATTTACAACTAATAGAAATACGTTTTCTTTGCCACTTCGACTCAAATAGCGATTTTAAAGTTTTACAAGTGAGCATAAGTTTTACAAAAATTTTACTTATGTCATTTGGTTTAAATATACTCTTTTTACTACCAAAACTATATTTATACTTTGTACTAGGACGTATTCAAATTTTTTTTGAATCACTTACATCTTTGATGGTTGAAACATAATGTGTTCTTTTGATTATATTAAGATTCCTGGGTGATTGAGGGTGTTATCCGGAAGGATATTTTGGACGTTATTTTGCATAAATAGGTGAGTGTTCTTTGTTTGTTATGTTTCCATGAACTATATGATTTGTTGTGGATATTTGATTAAATGATAAATGTTTGTCACAAATGAATTTTGCTAGGCGAGTGTGTACTTTATAGCACTCGACCTAAATGAAATGTGAAATTTTCAATGTTTAAGTGATTAAATGTTAGTTGTGCATGAATGTAAGCCTCTTGGCTGAATTGGGCCCTGCCCTTCGTTACTGATTGACTCGAGCCAGAAGCGGACTCGGTCAGGCGATTTAGTGACCCCGGGTGAACGTTTGGTATACTCGAATATTACCTTGTAGTCTGGTGGAGCCTGGCCTGTGACGCCCTAAAAAAAAAGAGTTTGAGAACCAGGAAATTTTCTAATTTCTAGGGTTTATTTTTTTTAACGCCCGCCTTTTCTACATTTTCTTGATTAGAAAAATTCCCCAGATAAAGTTTATGAGCAAATATAGTTTTCAAATGATTTTTCTAGTATCGGTTAGTTTTTGAGAAATTAAAAGCGTATTTTGAGAAATGCATTATATTTTTGACAATTTGTTGGAATTTTATATTAAGTGATATTATTTTACAAGGTGTTAAGATATTTGTAATTGGAGAGACAAAAAGATAAGTTTTACACCTAAGGGTGACAAGTGTCACCATAAGATTAAGTCTTGGACTTTGACTTACTATTCAACCTTTTATCATTTACCATAATAACTTCAAAAATTGACCAAAATATCTTCATTTCTAAGCTTCAGATGGCCTTCAAGCAATAAGGGAAGAAAAGCTCTCTAATTTCTTTGCTCCAAGCTTGCTTAATCTTCACTTTTAACCGTTTAATTTTAGTTTTACTCCATAAAAACTCTTCTCTTGGTAGGATTAAGGTTCTTGGTGAAGTGATTTGGAAGATTTAAGTGCAAGGTTGCTCCATCTCTTTGGTTACTAAGGTGAGTTGAGAAGGACCCCTCTCCTCTCTCTAATGATGTGTAATTCATGATTGGTGGTTGTATAAGATGCAAATTTATGGATTAAATCTTGATTTTGGTTGAATTGGTGAAGTTTTATAATTATTGGGGATTTTTCTGTTTTAATATGAGTATGATTATGTGGTTATGTATGATGATTGGAAATGATGTTTAATGAGTCTAGAAGGTGGAAAAAGTGGACAATTGCAATCAATTTCTGTTTTGGAAGAAATTCTGGAAAATTAGGGTTCTTGGTTCTTCATTCTGTCCGAAATTTTTGGTCCTAGATATAGGCCGAATTGGCCTTGGTTTAAAACATGAAAGTTGTAGGTATTGATGTTTTAAAGGTGCTTGTAAAATTTCAGGTCAATTGGAGTAGTGTAGAATGAGATAAGCCGAAATTACTATTGCTGTTCTGGGTTCATCAGGATGTTAGAACTGCGTCTGAAATGGGTTGTTTGGACTGGAATTGTTTTGGATTTGGGTGTTGAGGTCTTCTCATGAAATGTAGCTTGATGTCCTAGCTACCATATGCCTTTGGAATTTCTGCATTTGGACCTGTTTAGACTGAGTTGTACTGATTACAGCATAGTGTAATTTGTAAACCTGCAATTACGGTTCTGGTTTGTTATTTGGCATATTTGACTTAGTTGTGCTGGGATTTGGACTGAGTGACCTTCTACATTGTTGTAGCCCTGGTTCTTAGCTTCGAAACTGTGTATCTTGCACCTTCATCTGACAATCGTAGTGCCTTTGGTGCCATTACCGTAAAATGACGTCAAAACTATTTTTCTGGTTTTGAGCTTAACTTTCATTTCCGGACTTTTCCCTAGCTTGACTTGTCTTTGTACTACTTGGAGTTTGCTGAATGGCTATTGGATGAACTTCTTGTTGTGTGTGTACCTTTGGGTTGGAATGAGGAAATAATGAAGCCATGATGGCTGGAAATGTTAGCAAATTCAAGGGAAGTGCTGTCCGAACTTTGAAGGAACTTGTTTGCGTTGGGTTTGTGATCTAAGGTTTGGATTTGAGCAAGGCAATGTTATATGATGGATGATTTCTGAGCCGTGGAGGTGAGTGACCCTAAACTATTTCCAAAGTACTTGTGAAATGTTTCTTGCATTAATTATTAGATTGCATATCATGCGTGCTTGCATGTGAATTCATGACATGATTTGGTTTCAATGAGTTCTGGGAAAGTCTTGTGCTAGACACCAACGTCTCCACCTTGTTTATGGTTCATGTTCATGGTTATCTGGAGCACCGATGTTGCTCCCACTTTCGTGAGTTCATGAGTTAATGTTAAATGAAATATTTGAGCGTTGGGTGTTCAAGTGCTATGATTTCACCGGCTCACGAGAGCACTAAACGGACATTTGATCTCTGAATCATGACATCATCGAAAGCATCGAAATGCAACATTGTGAAATATATTTGCTTAATGATTTTGCTGGTTACTCACTGAGGTTCTAGCTCACCCCAAAAATATTTTATTCCCCTCCACAGGGCTCAAGGCAAAGGCAGGACTTGTTGTGCTTATTCACGTGTATGGATGGCCTTTATGTTGTACAATTTGGATTTGGAATCATTTTATGTTTAGTTGGGAATTGTTTTCCGCTGCATTTGTGACATGTAATTATTGGAGATTTATATTGTAATATTTGAGGTTTATTCTTGTAATTCATTTGAGAATTGTAGTGAACGACTGAGTCCAGGCGAGAGTTGGCAGGCGGTCCGCCGAACCTCTGGTTCGCCTTTGGGGAGGTGGGGCTGTCACATGGCCAACGTTCAGGAGGGGGTGAAATGAAATGAATGAACGAATGTCAATGTAAACGAAGGGTTTTATTTATCAAAATGCATTTTCAAATGATTGGAGGAATAAGGAAATGAAAGGAGAATGAATGAATGGCTCCAAGTGAGCACGTATCCTTTTAATGAATATTATTATTGCTTTATATTGTCATGTTTCTTGAATTATTTGCTATCTATGGTTTGAACTTATTGTTTGTTTATGTGTTTGGAACCTCACTGAGCTTTTAGCTCATTCCGTTAGTTTTGTTTTCCTTAACAGGGGAAGCGAGCAAGGACGAGCGCTTTGTATAGACTAGCTTAGTCGAGTTCTTTTGATTCTTTTGTAATGGTTCTCACCTAGCACTTGGCAAGGGTTGGATGTATGAGGAATTGGGAACCTTTATATATTTGAATTTTGTAATTCTTTTGGAGATAGGAATGTATATAAGTTTATGTTTTAAGTTTGGGATCATTATTCGCTTGTTTTGTAAATTTTATCTTCAATTTCTTGAGATGAATGACTGAGTCCCGGCGAGAGTTGGGCAGGCGGTCCGCCGAACCCTTTGGTTCGCCTTAGGGTAAGGTGGGGCTGTCACAGGTGGTATCAGAGCCACTTCGCGTGGTCTCTGCGCGGAGTGAGATTGGGCCAAGTGGTGAATAAGTGTGAAGGACCAAGTGCTCTTTTGAGCATAAGCTATGAATCATGAATTGTTATAGGCCTTAAATCGTTATCATGGTAGTTGAGGACAATATGTAGGTACGTCAGGTAGGAATCTCGATTGTAGATCATTTACTCTTGGGACTGGCCAGTTCGAGATGTGAATCATCTTATTTCGGATTCTCGTACCCGAGTACTCCAGAGTTGAGGGCGATACTAAGTACTTGAGACTTTCATTTTTGGGAAACTTGAACAGGCTAATGTCTGGCTAGAATGAGTACCTGAGGTCAACGGACGTCTCGTTTGGATAGAAAGTAACGTGAGAGAATGAACGGGGGTTATTAGAACTGAGTGTGGGACGACGTGTCGTGTTTTTCCTCGTTTTGCCCTTGCATTTTGCTTGTGGTATGTTAATACCTCTAAGTGTAGTACTTGCTGCACTTGATCTTGCTTAACTTGATATGTCTCTACGTGTATATGATATGTTCCATCCTGAATATGTCTCTTTGTGAATTTGAGGTGAAATTGCTGTGTTATATCTTGTTATTTTAGTCGATTATTTTGATTACATATGAAATCAACTTTTGGAAAAAAAAGAAGAGAGAGAGAGAGACAAACGACAAAGGGTATGGAAGGGAGACGTGGTCGTGGACGTGGCCGTGGGCGTGAAACTAAGCGAGCTCCAGAACCAAGAGAAGGAAGAGAAACGATGGCTGAGCAAGAACAGGGACCGAGGGTTGAGACCGGAGATCAAACGGCGACGGCGATACAACAAATGACAAATATCTTAGCACGACTGGTAGACCAACAAAATCAACCCCGAAATCCCGAGATAGGAGAGGATCGGGCTCTTGAAAGGTTTCAAAAGTTCCTACCCCCGAAATTCCTTGGGAGGCCTGATCCGAATGTAGCCGAACAGTGGTTAGAGGCCATGATTAACATTTTCACAACTTTGAACTACACTGAGCAAAGATAAGTGAACTTTGCGGTGTTCCAATTTGAAGGACCGGCCCGAGCGTGGTGGAATGTTATTAGGGCAAAGTGGGAAAGAGAACAGACTGCGTGGACATGGACGAACTTTGTAAGCGAATTTAACGAGAAGTATCTCCCACCTTTAGTCCAAGAAAGGAGAGAGCATGAGTTTATTGGGTTACGTCAGGGAACCCAAAGTGTGGCCGAATATGAAATGAAATTTACAAAACTATCCAAGTTTGCTTCTGAATTGGTGGCTACGGAATAGAGAAAGGTGAGACGGTTTGTACAGGGATTGAATTTAGAAATTCAAGAAGCTCTAGCGGCGGTTCAGGTTAATACTTTCACGGAAGCCCTTGAGAAAGCCCAAAGAATTGAGGCTGCGAAAGCACAGATAAAAGCCTCCCAAACTCGAAAAAGGGGTCCACCTGGTAGTGTGACCGAGGAACCAAGAGAATCGATAGCACCTTCCAAAGTGCAGAAAGTGAACTTTTTATCCCGCCCACCATGAACATTAGGGTCGTTAGATGAACGATCTACAAAAGGAAGTCAAGTAGGCCATGGGGAGATTTCTCAAAAAAGCCAACAAGTGGCTTCTTCCTTGACTTGTGGCTACTGTGGAAAGGCCAATCACACTGAGAGTGATTGTTGGAGGAAAGGGCGGAAGTGTTTGATTTGCGGAAATGGTGACCACCAGGTTAGCAACTGTCCGAGAAAATAGTCACGTGAAAATAGTACTCAGCAACTAGAGGGCACTAAATCAAAACAAGCGAATGAAAGAGAGAACCGAACAAAAGTACCGACAAGGGTATATGCCTTAGACAACCAACAAGCTCCTGAGCCATTTGAAGGTAAAAATTTCGAAAACGAAATTTCTTAAGGGGGAGAGAGTGTGAGAACCCAAAAATTTTCTCATTTTCTCAGCATTATTTTATTTCTTTGCCTACATTTTATACTTTCCGTGGAAATATTAAAATTTCTATGCATTTTTACAAGCAAGTACAGTTTTAAATTCATTTTCCTAGTATGAGTTAGTGTACGTTAAATTTGAAACGCATTATCGATGTGGGACCTGCTAGTGCGATAAATGTGGTGATTAAAAGTGAGTTTTAGATGATATTAAGTGTAGGATTAGAGGTGATAATAATAAGTTAGTGAATTATAAGTTTAAACCCTAGTATACGCGATTTAAGGAAAAACGGTTGACCGACGGGTACCGTTCACTACCGATTGAACACACCACTTGACCACCACTTTCCTACCATACAATACCATTGATATGAGTGCAAAATATCACCCCATTTTTCAGCTAAGCTTGGCCGAAATATTTGATAAAAAAAAATAAGGAAAAAGGACAAAATGTGAAGGTTAAGCTTAAAGCAACAAGTGGCGGCCATCTATTGGTTTGTCGATTAATGAATTTCTACCATCTTTATCACTAAAAACTACTCAATTTACCCCTCATTTTCAGTACACCAGTCGAGAGAGAGAGGAAGAAAAGCCAAGAGAAAGAAACCACAATCCATCTTGAGTTTGATCCACTTAAGTGAGAAAACAAGAAATCTAAACCGATTAATCACTAGTTTGGGAGCTTGAGAAGTTTAAGGAACCAAAAAATTTCAAGGGAAAGTGGAGAATAACTCTAGCAAACTTTGTTTTGAGGTAATATGGCTGCCCACACTTTTCTTTGTCCTTTAATTATGTTGGAGTTGCTTAGTAGCTTGTATTTGTGTGACAGCCCCACCTCTCCCTAGGGCGAACCCTAGGGTATCAGCGGACTGCCTGCCCAACTCTCGCCGGGACTCAGTCGATCAAAGTACTAATAACTCAAATGAAGCGGATGAGATATCTTCCATTCACGGGAACGTAACCCCAATTAAACATAAACACTATACCAACAATCTAAAAACTTAGCATACACATAATTAAATGTCAACTTATTACTCCACACATAACTTACATAATATAAGTTGAACTTATAGATTCAAGCTTACGGAGGTCAAGAGTAAGGTCTCCTTAAACAAAAGGTTACAATCTCAAAATACAAGTTCAAAACAAAATAAAGCTAAGAAAGCTCTTGATCAATCCATCCCCGATCTGTTAAGAAAAACAAAGGGAATGGGGTGAGTTAAAGCCCAGTGAGGTTCCCAGTAAAACAAGTAAACACATAGTCACATAAGGTCACAAAATAATCACATAAACACCGTACACTAGAATAACAATTTAATCACAGTTCAATTCAAGGATACGGGTGGCTTTCAAAAGCCAAAGATCCACTTGAGCTTGATCATAATTGCCTCCTGTTGACACTCAGTCAACACTTGTATGCACAGTATAAAAGGGTCCGTAGAACACCACTTTCACCAGTCTCCATCCACCAATCAACCCCCTACCGGGCCCGCACTCCATAAACAATAGTTTGGTAATACTCGAATATACCAGGAATTCAAGATTCCAAAGAAACAGGATCAAGTCGAGGATTTTACCACTGGTGGTGTTGGGCAACACAACAAGCAAGCACAACGGCTATACTTCACCAGGGACCTCCAAACATCAGTCCCCAAGGTTTATCGGCCTTCTCGACCAAGCCCTTGCTGGCTCAATACAACCGACTCACCTAAGAGGTTGGGTACCCAAACAGTAGCAGTAGTTGATGGGATATCACCCAAACAACTTAAACACAGTCATATATAGAGAAATCACATCTCATAATAACAGTACACAGAGCCTCATTGAAAATCAAAGGAGGTCGAGTGCGATAAAGTACACGCTCGCCTCCATTTTATCGAAACAGTATTTGGCTCCAACAGTCATAAATCAAGTATTTTAGATATTCAGATATTTCACATAACAGGTAGCAGGTAGTGGAACACTCACCTGTCAAGCAATGCAGTAGTCAAACGTCAAGTATCTCAGTTACGACCACCTTTGTTTCCCAATCCTAGGGCAACGAGTGAAATCGTTAACAAATTAAGTTCATTTCCCACTCAATTGTAGGCTCATTAATTGACCAAGTGAGTAGTCTAAACTACTTAATCCATCATACAAATAAGGTCCAAAGCTTGGTAAAAGTTCATGAGAAAATAAGTTTAATAAGTGCATGAAAGGTCGGCAAAAGAAAAGTTTCATTCACGCTTAAGAGTTTCTTCTCGGGTTAAACAGTCTTGCCCTGGCAGTCTTAGGAAAACGGTCATAACTCACTGTAGAAAAGTCGGAATTAGGTGCCGTCGGTGGCATTGGAGACTAGATTCGAAGCGCTTTCCAACGGTACCAAACTTACAGCGTGGTTCGTCCCCTATCGACAACAGTAACTCAGACAAGGTGGCTGTTTTTCCAACCCTGGATCAGCATTGACCGCATTCCAAACTACTCTAGTTCTAGATGCTAATTTCGTTTGTTTTGGTCCAAATTTACCCAAATCACTCCTCAAGTGATCATATACAAGGATTCAAGTCACCTAGGATCAATGGAGTTCAAAATGCAACACACAAACATGATTTAAGACAACCACAATAGTCTCATAATTACAAGAATTCAAAACAGTCTACTAATGGTTCAAAATCATCACTTTACTTGCTTCAATTCCATTCCAACTCACTCATAGGCTTAACCAATAGTTAACCTAGTTTATTAGGCTTGATTAGGGCATAAATGAACAACAAAATCGAGGGAAAACCCCTCCTTCAAGAATCGGCCAGCCAAGAAAAAAACAAACAGCCCACAACTTCCAATATTTGTTCAACCTTCATTCTTGCATGATTTCTCTTAAAATAACATATCAAGTGGTAGATCTAACTCAAAAGAGGTTTAAAACATAATAATACCTCATAAACAAACATGAACAAGATCCAAACATTTCATCAAACACTTGGTGTGCATACTAAGAAGCTTAACTACTACTTGTTTAATTCAAGAGATCAACCTCAAATCTCAACCAAACAACTTGTATTTTGCCATTAACACTTCAAGTGCATGATCTATCATCGTAAAACCAAGATTTAAAGAACATATACCTCTCTTGTAGTGAGCTTGAACCACCAAATCAATCCACCAAAGTGAAGCTTCAAGCTTGAATCAAGCACTTAGGTTTGGAGGAAAGTTGCACCCTAACTCAAGATCTTTCTCTTTGATTTTTCTCTCAAGATTTACTAGGGTTAAGAGCAAGGTAAAAATGGAGTTTCTCCCTTCGTCTCCAAGCTTCAAGAAAGTCGGCTATGAGGGAGAAAAAAAATGGCTAAAGCTAGCTTAAATAATCTTCTAACTTATGGTCAAACAAAATCCATGGCTAGGGTTTTGCCACTTGGCTCCATCTTGGTCCAATCCTTTATTAATCTTTGACTAATGGTATATTAACCTTTCCAATTGTACCAATACTTGTTTAACACACCTAATCTCTCACATAAAGTCTCTACCACTAATAAAAGAACACTTGGACAAATGCAAGTGGTGCATTAATTAAAATCAACTCAAGAAAAATGTTTTACTTCAAGTAAAAAGGAATGAAGTGTGATGCATGAAAATTATTGTAACACCTAGAGAATATAATGTAAGGGCATATAATATATGATTTAAATCCTAGGATAAGGCTAGGATAAGGCAAATAATTTGGGAAAATTGTGTTTTAAAGTGAGGGTTCCCACACTCTCTCCCCCTTAAAGAATTTCGCCCTCGAAATTCTCAGCTTGATTACTTAGTAGTTCAAAATATTTTCGGTGAATATCCTTTTTAACTCTCTCGAGTCCTGTGAGCACATGCTTTAGTAAAAGACCAGCAATACAAAGCCATATTATGTAGGAATTGAGGCTCCAAATTTTTATTTAGAACATGTATCAATTTACCAGTTTCATACTTATATAACTTATCAAAATATAATACTAGGTTGTTCCAATCAAGGAATAATCCTCATGTCCTTACTAATCAATGTTGCAAAAGTCATTTAGAGCAGAAAAGTATCACTTATAGCCAAACGTTTGGAGAAAGTAGAAAAGACGTTCAAAATGCAAAGTTATAAACTATCTGACCTAAAATGATTTGAAGAACTCATTTTCCTTTTATTTAAGCCTCAATCCACTCATAAACCAACCTCAAAATAGTTTACCAACTCCAATCCTAAAGTTGGAAATGTAAGTAGGAATAATCCTAGGAAAATAGAAATTTTCTAGTTTTGCGTGATCTCATTTGAAAATCATATCTCGAGATTCTTATGTCCAAAATTTATAAACTTTATACCGTCGGAATATAGATTCAAATTGTTACAACTTTCTAGAAGGTACCATTGTAAGATCCAATCCACAAGTCAGTCAAATTCCAACCTAAAGTTGCTGCTTCACCCAGTAACAGACAGAACAGGTATACACTTTCAGTCAACTTTGAAACATCGTAGATATTCATGGGAATTGAGAACAATACTGATACTCTAAACCTAGTTTCAAACATAATAAATGAAACTCAATTTTGACTTTTCTACATCAAGATATAACAAATTTCGTAAAACTTTCCAAGGTTCCCTGCGGAAAAATTTTCAGCGGCACATCCTTTGTGTTTACTAACTTTTTCCAGCCCATTCAAGGCTTCATTCTTCCCATGAAATAGCTTCAACTCAAGCATATAAATATCAAGCCAACAACTCACTACATCAAGCATATAACTGTCACCTATTCAAGTTAGAAAATGAAACCCTAAGCTGAAATTCCTAATCACAAGCTGGAAGTTTCTATAGGCAAGTCAAACTAGCATATAAAAGCTAGATATTTCACATAGCAAAGCTACCAAACCATAGCCAACACTTAAGTATCATGTGTGGACAGAAAAGTATCATAAAACTGAAAATTTCACAACACAACTTCAAACCATGATATTTTCTCATAAAACAACCGAAATTGAAACCCTAGACCACCAGTTTGCATATATTTAAAGTAGAGGAAAGTTTATTGCCAAAGTTACCCTATAACCTCAAGAAAGATGAAAACTTAGAGCTTCTTCCTCCAAAATCACCCACCAACACCTTAAAATCTACCTTAGTTATCATTTCTATAGAGTAGTTTGCAAATTAGTTGGTTGAAACTCAAGATTCAAGTACAACTTTGAGGTTAGAGTTGAGGGTCTCTCTTTGGTTTTTTTTTTCTCTATTTGTTCGGCCAAGCAAGAGGAACATGAAACTAATTTGGTCAACTTTTGATTTAGTCAAGGTGAAGAATGTGACACAAACTTAATCTCGATAAAAAAAGAGTTAAAACTTGGCTACTATTCTTGCTAGCTCTCAAACCCATACACTATACATTGAATAGTTTATTCCTTTGGAACAACAAACGGAAATCTTCACTTAACTTAAAGACTAAATTAAAGCAATAGACTCATGGGCAAGGATCCAATACTGCCCAACCACTCACTAAGGGCTAACGTGACAAGGGATGTCTTGAGATGCTATTCGACTAGGCAAATGCACTAATTCAAACTTATTGCATACCCCTTCTGGAATCCTTTCATATTTCTTTTTCAATTCTATGTTCTGGTGCCGTAGTTCAATTTTCTCCAAGTATTCTTGTTTCCTTCGTCCTTCCCAGTGCTCAGTTACTCTCTTTCGGAACTCTACTTCCTTTCAAATAATCTCTATTTTCTTTTGCAGATCAGTCACATTTGTCACCTTGCCGATTTACTTAACTCAATGATAGCTTGCCAGGCAACTCTAATTACGACTGGCTTCATGGAAGCTCTAGTCATATAACTTTTAAGTTCGTTCATTTCCAGTCCAACCACGAGCAATTAAACTTAGCTATTCTCAAATGAGATAGACGGGAAAGTAGAACACAAGTGGGACAATACTTCAAAATACTGTGTCACTTATTCCTATTCTGGAGTCTTAACACAAGGAGTACCATTGCCACTTATATACATAACGAATCCCTAAAG
>NC_040040.1:40071444-40173300 GCF_003713205.1 Coffea eugenioides
ATAATTATATTAAGAAAATTAAGGAGTAATAAGTGAGTTTGGGCTAAACCCGATTAAGGCTCACAATTCGAATATTATGTGAGTTGAGTATGAGTTTCACATTTACGAACCCGAAACTCATAACCTGAAACCCGAAAATGATTCAAATTAAATGAGCTGAACTTGAGCTCATCAAAGTCCGGCTCATTAGGCCCGATTGACAGGCCTACTAGCATTTAGCCAAAACACAAAAATTGTAGTGCTATGTCTTAGATTTTCAACGCCCCTGGAATCACCTCGTTTGGATTTCGGTAGCCTGAGTTATTGTTGATTAAACATAGCATGGTTAACTGACCCGTTTGTGCCTTTCTGGTTTAGTAATTCGAAATTTTGACCTAGATACACTACGAACTAGACTAGGTGGTCTTCATCAAAATTGTAGCCCTCTATCTTAGATTCGAAACGGTATAAATTGCACCTCAATCCGATAAGAGTAGCCTCGGTTGTGTCCGTTACGCAAAACAACGTCAAATCTGTCTTTTGTTTCTTGACTCAACCTTCATTTCCGCACATGCTCCTAGCTTGATTTTGTACTTGTATGACTTGGAGCCTATGGAATTGCTATTGAAATGAGATGATTTTGTGTATGACCTTGGGATTGATTGAGGAAAAGAATGAAACCATAAATTGCTGGAAAATAGGTAAATACAAAGGGCGTGCTGCCCAAATTTATGCTCGAGAACTAGGTCGATATACTTGCGACTTGAGTAAAGCTTGAGAACAAATACCATTTAAACCATCCAGGGTATTTATATCTTCTTTTATCGAGGTATATAAGTTAGAATTCGGCTGAAACTTGTACCCTTGGAAAAATAAAATTTACAACTAATAGAAATACGTTTTCTTTGCCACTTCGACTCAAATAGCGATTTTAAAGTTTTACAAGTGAGCATAAGTTTTACAAAAATTTTACTTATGTCATTTGGTTTAAATATACTCTTTTTACTACCAAAACTATATTTATACTTTGTACTAGGACGTATTCAAATTTTTTTTGAATCACTTACATCTTTGATGGTTGAAACATAATGTGTTCTTTTGATTATATTAAGATTCCTGGGTGATTGAGGGTGTTATCCGGAAGGATATTTTGGACGTTATTTTGCATAAATAGGTGAGTGTTCTTTGTTTGTTATGTTTCCATGAACTATATGATTTGTTGTGGATATTTGATTAAATGATAAATGTTTGTCACAAATGAATTTTGCTAGGCGAGTGTGTACTTTATAGCACTCGACCTAAATGAAATGTGAAATTTTCAATGTTTAAGTGATTAAATGTTAGTTGTGCATGAATGTAAGCCTCTTGGCTGAATTGGGCCCTGCCCTTCGTTACTGATTGACTCGAGCCAGAAGCGGACTCGGTCAGGCGATTTAGTGACCCCGGGTGAACGTTTGGTATACTCGAATATTACCTTGTAGTCTGGTGGAGCCTGGCCTGTGACGCCCTAAAAAAAAAGAGTTTGAGAACCAGGAAATTTTCTAATTTCTAGGGTTTATTTTTTTTAACGCCCGCCTTTTCTACATTTTCTTGATTAGAAAAATTCCCCAGATAAAGTTTATGAGCAAATATAGTTTTCAAATGATTTTTCTAGTATCGGTTAGTTTTTGAGAAATTAAAAGCGTATTTTGAGAAATGCATTATATTTTTGACAATTTGTTGGAATTTTATATTAAGTGATATTATTTTACAAGGTGTTAAGATATTTGTAATTGGAGAGACAAAAAGATAAGTTTTACACCTAAGGGTGACAAGTGTCACCATAAGATTAAGTCTTGGACTTTGACTTACTATTCAACCTTTTATCATTTACCATAATAACTTCAAAAATTGACCAAAATATCTTCATTTCTAAGCTTCAGATGGCCTTCAAGCAATAAGGGAAGAAAAGCTCTCTAATTTCTTTGCTCCAAGCTTGCTTAATCTTCACTTTTAACCGTTTAATTTTAGTTTTACTCCATAAAAACTCTTCTCTTGGTAGGATTAAGGTTCTTGGTGAAGTGATTTGGAAGATTTAAGTGCAAGGTTGCTCCATCTCTTTGGTTACTAAGGTGAGTTGAGAAGGACCCCTCTCCTCTCTCTAATGATGTGTAATTCATGATTGGTGGTTGTATAAGATGCAAATTTATGGATTAAATCTTGATTTTGGTTGAATTGGTGAAGTTTTATAATTATTGGGGATTTTTCTGTTTTAATATGAGTATGATTATGTGGTTATGTATGATGATTGGAAATGATGTTTAATGAGTCTAGAAGGTGGAAAAAGTGGACAATTGCAATCAATTTCTGTTTTGGAAGAAATTCTGGAAAATTAGGGTTCTTGGTTCTTCATTCTGTCCGAAATTTTTTTGGTCCTAGATATAGGCCGAATTGGCCTTGGTTTAAAACATGAAAGTTGTAGGTATTGATGTTTTAAAGGTGCTTGTAAAATTTCAGGTCAATTGGAGTAGTGTAGAATGAGATAAGCCGAAATTACTATTGCTGTTCTGGGTTCATCAGGATGTTAGAACTGCGTCTGAAATGGGTTGTTTGGACTGGAATTGTTTTGGATTTGGGTGTTGAGGTCTTCTCATGAAATGTAGCTTGATGTCCTAGCTACCATATGCCTTTGGAATTTCTGCATTTGGACCTGTTTAGACTGAGTTGTACTGATTACAGCATAGTGTAATTTGTAAACCTGCAATTACGGTTCTGGTTTGTTATTTGGCATATTTGACTTAGTTGTGCTGGGATTTGGACTGAGTGACCTTCTACATTGTTGTAGCCCTGGTTCTTAGCTTCGAAACTGTGTATCTTGCACCTTCATCTGACAATCGTAGTGCCTTTGGTGCCATTACCGTAAAATGACGTCAAAACTATTTTTCTGGTTTTGAGCTTAACTTTCATTTCCGGACTTTTCCCTAGCTTGACTTGTCTTTGTACTACTTGGAGTTTGCTGAATGGCTATTGGATGAACTTCTTGTTGTGTGTGTACCTTTGGGTTGGAATGAGGAAATAATGAAGCCATGATGGCTGGAAATGTTAGCAAATTCAAGGGAAGTGCTGTCCGAACTTTGAAGGAACTTGTTTGCGTTGGGTTTGTGATCTAAGGTTTGGATTTGAGCAAGGCAATGTTATATGATGGATGATTTCTGAGCCGTGGAGGTGAGTGACCCTAAACTATTTCCAAAGTACTTGTGAAATGTTTCTTGCATTAATTATTAGATTGCATATCATGCGTGCTTGCATGTGAATTCATGACATGATTTGGTTTCAATGAGTTCTGGGAAAGTCTTGTGCTAGACACCAACGTCTCCACCTTGTTTATGGTTCATGTTCATGGTTATCTGGAGCACCGATGTTGCTCCCACTTTCGTGAGTTCATGAGTTAATGTTAAATGAAATATTTGAGCGTTGGGTGTTCAAGTGCTATGATTTCACCGGCTCACGAGAGCACTAAACGGACATTTGATCTCTGAATCATGACATCATCGAAAGCATCGAAATGCAACATTGTGAAATATATTTGCTTAAATGATTTTTGCTGGTTATCTCACTGAGGTTCTAGCCACCCCAAAAATACTTTAATTCCCCTCCACAGGGCTTCAAGGCAAGGCAGGAATGTTGTGCTATTCAGTGTATGGAGGCCTTTATGTGTTACAAAATTTGGATTTGGAATATTTTTATGTTTATTGGGAATTGTTTTCCGCCTGCATTTGTGACATGTAATATTGGATGATTTATATTGTTAATATTTGAGGTTATTCTTGTAATTCATTTGAGAATTGTAGTGAACGACTGAGTTCCAGTGTCGAAGTTCGGCAGGGGTCCGCCTGAATCCCTCTGGTTCGCCTTTGGGGAGGTGGGGCTGTCACATGGCCAACGTTCAGGAGGGGGTGAAATGAAATGAATGAACGAATGTCAATGTAAACGAAGGGTTTTATTTATCAAAATGCATTTTCAAATGATTGGAGGAATAAGGAAATGAAAGGAGAATGAATGAATGGCTCCAAGTGAGCACGTATCCTTTTAATGAATATTATTATTGCTTTATATTGTCATGTTTCTTGAATTATTTGCTATCTATGGTTTGAACTTATTGTTTGTTTATGTGTTTGGAACCTCACTGAGCTTTTAGCTCATTCCGTTAGTTTTGTTTTCCTTAACAGGGGAAGCGAGCAAGGACGAGCGCTTTGTATAGACTAGCTTAGTCGAGTTCTTTTGATTCTTTTGTAATGGTTCTCACCTAGCACTTGGCAAGGGTTGGATGTATGAGGAATTGGGAACCTTTATATATTTGAATTTTGTAATTCTTTTGGAGATAGGAATGTATATAAGTTTATGTTTTAAGTTTGGGATCATTATTCGCTTGTTTTGTAAATTTTATCTTCAATTTCTTGAGATGAATGACTGAGTCCCGGCGAGAGTTGGGCAGGCGGTCCGCCGAACCCTTTGGTTCGCCTTAGGGTAAGGTGGGGCTGTCACAGGTGGTATCAGAGCCACTTCGCGTGGTCTCTGCGCGGAGTGAGATTGGGCCAAGTGGTGAATAAGTGTGAAGGACCAAGTGCTCTTTTGAGCATAAGCTATGAATCATGAATTGTTATAGGCCTTAAATCGTTATCATGGTAGTTGAGGACAATATGTAGGTACGTCAGGTAGGAATCTCGATTGTAGATCATTTACTCTTGGGACTGGCCAGTTCGAGATGTGAATCATCTTATTTCGGATTCTCGTACCCGAGTACTCCAGAGTTGAGGGCGATACTAAGTACTTGAGACTTTCATTTTTGGGAAACTTGAACAGGCTAATGTCTGGCTAGAATGAGTACCTGAGGTCAACGGACGTCTCGTTTGGATAGAAAGTAACGTGAGAGAATGAACGGGGGTTATTAGAACTGAGTGTGGGACGACGTGTCGTGTTTTTCCTCGTTTTGCCCTTGCATTTTGCTTGTGGTATGTTAATACCTCTAAGTGTAGTACTTGCTGCACTTGATCTTGCTTAACTTGATATGTCTCTACGTGTATATGATATGTTCCATCCTGAATATGTCTCTTTGTGAATTTGAGGTGAAATTGCTGTGTTATATCTTGTTATTTTAGTCGATTATTTTGATTACATATGAAATCAACTTTTGGAAAAAAAAGAAGAGAGAGAGAGAGACAAACGACAAAGGGTATGGAAGGGAGACGTGGTCGTGGACGTGGCCGTGGGCGTGAAACTAAGCGAGCTCCAGAACCAAGAGAAGGAAGAGAAACGATGGCTGAGCAAGAACAGGGACCGAGGGTTGAGACCGGAGATCAAACGGCGACGGCGATACAACAAATGACAAATATCTTAGCACGACTGGTAGACCAACAAAATCAACCCCGAAATCCCGAGATAGGAGAGGATCGGGCTCTTGAAAGGTTTCAAAAGTTCCTACCCCCGAAATTCCTTGGGAGGCCTGATCCGAATGTAGCCGAACAGTGGTTAGAGGCCATGATTAACATTTTCACAACTTTGAACTACACTGAGCAAAGATAAGTGAACTTTGCGGTGTTCCAATTTGAAGGACCGGCCCGAGCGTGGTGGAATGTTATTAGGGCAAAGTGGGAAAGAGAACAGACTGCGTGGACATGGACGAACTTTGTAAGCGAATTTAACGAGAAGTATCTCCCACCTTTAGTCCAAGAAAGGAGAGAGCATGAGTTTATTGGGTTACGTCAGGGAACCCAAAGTGTGGCCGAATATGAAATGAAATTTACAAAACTATCCAAGTTTGCTTCTGAATTGGTGGCTACGGAATAGAGAAAGGTGAGACGGTTTGTACAGGGATTGAATTTAGAAATTCAAGAAGCTCTAGCGGCGGTTCAGGTTAATACTTTCACGGAAGCCCTTGAGAAAGCCCAAAGAATTGAGGCTGCGAAAGCACAGATAAAAGCCTCCCAAACTCGAAAAAGGGGTCCACCTGGTAGTGTGACCGAGGAACCAAGAGAATCGATAGCACCTTCCAAAGTGCAGAAAGTGAACTTTTTATCCCGCCCACCATGAACATTAGGGTCGTTAGATGAACGATCTACAAAAGGAAGTCAAGTAGGCCATGGGGAGATTTCTCAAAAAAGCCAACAAGTGGCTTCTTCCTTGACTTGTGGCTACTGTGGAAAGGCCAATCACACTGAGAGTGATTGTTGGAGGAAAGGGCGGAAGTGTTTGATTTGCGGAAATGGTGACCACCAGGTTAGCAACTGTCCGAGAAAATAGTCACGTGAAAATAGTACTCAGCAACTAGAGGGCACTAAATCAAAACAAGCGAATGAAAGAGAGAACCGAACAAAAGTACCGACAAGGGTATATGCCTTAGACAACCAACAAGCTCCTGAGCCATTTGAAGGTAAAAATTTCGAAAACGAAATTTCTTAAGGGGGAGAGAGTGTGAGAACCCAAAAATTTTCTCATTTTCTCAGCATTATTTTATTTCTTTGCCTACATTTTATACTTTCCTTGGAAATATTAAAATTTCTATGCATTTTTACAAGCAAGTACAGTTTTAAATTCATTTTCCTAGTATGAGTTAGTGTACGTTAAATTTGAAACGCATTATCGATGTGGGACCCGCTAGTGCGATAAATGTGGTGATTAAAAGTGAGTTTTAGATGATATTAAGTGTAGGATTAGAGGTGATAATAATAAGTTAGTGAATTATAAGTTTAAACCCAAGCATACGCGATTTAAGGAAAAACGGTTCGAACCGACGGGTACCGTTCACTACCGATTGAACACACCACTTGACCACCACTTTCCTACCATACAATACCATTGATATGAGTGCAAAATATCACCCCATTTTTCAGCTAAGCTTGGCCGAAATATTTGATAAAAAAAACAAGGAAAAAGGACAAAATGTGAAGGTTAAGCTTAAAGCAACAAGTGGCGGCCATCTATTGGTTTGTTGACTAATGAATTTCTACCATCTTTATCACTAAAAACTACTCAATTTACCCCTCATTTTCAGTACACCAGCTGAGAGAGAGAGGAAGAAAAGCCAAGCGAAAGAAACCACAATCCATCTTGAGTTTGATCCACTTAAGTGAGAAAAGAAGAAATCTAAACCGATTAATCACTAGTTTGGGAGCTTGGGAAGCTTAAGGAACCAAAAACTTTCAAGAGAAAGTGGAGAATAACTCTAGCAAACTTTGTTTTGAGGTAATATGGCTGCCCACACTTTTCTTTGTCCTTTAATCATGTTGGAGTTGCTTAGTAACTTGTATTTGTGTGACAGCCCCACCTCTCCCTAGGGCGAACCCTAGGGTATCAGCAGACTGCCTGCCCAACCCTCGCCGGGACTCAGTCGATCAAAGTACTAATAACTCAAATGAAGCGGATGAGATATCTTCCATTCACGGGAGCGTAACCCCAATTAAACATAAACACTATACCAACAATCTAAAAACTTAGCATACACATAATTAAATGTCAACTTATTACTCCACACATAACTTACATAACATAAGTTAAACTTATAGATTCAAGCTTACGGAGGTCAAGAGTAAGGTCTCCTTAAAACAAAAGGTTACAATCTCAAAATACAAGTTCAAAACAAAATAAAACTAAGAAAGCTCTTGATCAATCCATCCCCGATCTGTTAAGGAAAACAAAGGGAATGGGGTGAGCTAAAACCAGTGAGGTTCCAAGTAAAACAAGTAAACACATAGTCACATAAGGTCACAAAATAATCAAATAAACACCGTACAGTAGAATAACAGTTTAATCACAGTTCAATTTCAAGGATACGGGTGGCTTTCAAAAGCCAAAGATCCATTTGAGCTTGATCATAATTGCCTCCTGTTGACACTCCATCAACACTTGTATGCACAGTATATAGGGTCTGTAGGACACCACTTTCATCAATCTCCGTCCACCAATCAACCCCCTACCGGGCCCGCACGCCACAAACAATAGTTTGGTAATACTCGAGTATACCGGGAATTGAAGATTCCAAAGAAACAGGATCAAGTCGGGGATTTTACCACTGGTGGTGTTGGGCAACACAACAAGCAAGCACAACGGCTATACTTCACCAGGGACCTCCAAACATCAGTCCCCAAGGTTTATCGGCCTTCTCGACCAAACCCTTGCCGGCTCGATACAACCGACTCACCTAAGAGGTTGGGTACCCAAACAGTAGCAGTAGTTGATGGGATATCACCCAAACAACTTAAACACAGTCATATATAGAGAAATCACATCCCATAATAATAGTATACAGAGCCTCATTGGAAAACAAGTGAGGTCGAGTGCGATAAAGTACACGCTCGCCTTCATTTTATCAAAACAGTATTTGGCTCCAACAGTCATAAATCAAATATTTCAAATATTCAGATAACAGGTAGCAGGTAGTGGAACACTCACCTGTGAAGCAAAAGTAGTAATCAACGTCAAACGTCTCAGTTACGGTCACCTTCGTTTCCCCAAACCTAGGGTAACGAGTGAAATTGTTAACAATTAGATTCGTTCCTCACTAAATTATAGGTTCATTAAGAAACCAAGTGAGTAGTCTAGGCTACTTAATCTGGCATGCAATGAGGTCCATACCATGGTAAAATTTCATGAGAAAATAAGTTTAATAAGTGCATGAAAGTTTGGCAAAAGAAAAGTTTCATTCTAGCTTAAGAGTTTCTTCTCAGGTTGAACAGTCTTGCCCTGGCAGTCTTAGGAAAATGGTCATAACTCACTGTAGAAGATTCGGAATTAGGTACCGTCAGTGCTGTTAGAAACAAGATTCACAAGGATATATTTGTGTAGAAGAAACCATTTTCAAAATCCAAACGTAAGTGGTTCAAAATTAAGCAACTAAAAGAAATTTCTGGACAGTCTCGGATGAACAGTAACAACCGGGCAGCCAACTTTCAAGACTCGCCATGAATTGCTCGGGACGAACCAGAAATGAGCTTGGTACCATTTTAAATCTCTAAGAGTCTACTTTCAAATGCCACAAATGGCACTCAATTCTGATCATTGGGTAAAACGTTATGACCTTCACAAGATCACTGGTCAGAAAATTCCTGGACCTAGTCTAGTTTTGCCTCTTTGCTCATAACTCAAGATTTATCCAACAAAAATGGCTAATTTTTTTGTAGATAACCTCCACAGACATAACCTAACATATATCCCTCACACTTGTAGCCAAATTAAGCATGAAATTATTAAAGCAAAACAGGGCAGCAAGCCCTTGAAATTTTCGGACAGCACCTCCCCAACTTTTCTAACTTTCAACCTTTCATGATTTGTACTCCAATCACATAACAAGTATTAGATCTACTAAAAAGGGGTTCAAAACATGTTAATACCTCATACACACACATGAACAAGGGCATTTCATTAAACACTTGGTGTGCATACTAAGAAGCTTAACTACTACTTGTTTAATTCAAGAGATCAACCTCAAATCTCAACCAAACAACTTGTATTTTGCCATTAACACTTCAAGTGCATGATCTATCATCATAAAACCAAGATTTAAAGAACATATACCTCTCTTGTAGTGAGCTTGAACCACCAAATCAATCCACCAAAGTGAAGCTTCAAGCTTGAATCAAGCACTTAGGGTTGGAGGAAAGTTTCACCCTAACTCAAGATCTTTCTCTTTGATTTTTCTCTCAAGATTTACTAGGGTTAAGAGCAAGGTAAAAATGGAGTTTCTCCCTTCTTCTCCAAGCTTCAAGAAAGTTGGCTATGAGGGAGAAAAAAAAATGGCTAAAGCTAGCTTAAATAATCTTCTAACTTATGGTCAAACAAAATCCATGGCTAGGGTTTTGCCACTTGGCTCCATCTTGGTCCAATCCTTTATTAATCTTTGACTAATGGTATATTAACCTTTCCAATTGTACCAATACTTGTTTAACACACCTAATCTCTCACATAAAGTCTTTACCACTAATAAAAGAACACTTGGACAAATGCAAGTGGTGCATTAATTAAAATCAACTCAAGAAAAATGTTTTACTTTCAAGTAAAATGAAATGAAATGTAATGCATGGAAATTATTATAATACATAGAAATATATGTAAGGGCATATATATATGTTTAAATCCTGGATAAGGCTGATAGGTTTGGGAAATTGTATTTTAAAAATGTGGGTTCTCACACTCTCTCCCCCTTAAAGAATTTCGCCCTCGAAATTCTCAGCTTGATTACTGAGTAGTTCAAAATATTTTCGATGAATATCCTTTTTAACTCTCTCGAGTCCTGTGAGCACATGCTTTAGTAAAAGACCAGCAATACAAAGCCATATTATGTAGGAATTGAGGCTCCAAATCTTTATTTAAAACATGTATTAATTTTCAAGTTTCATACTCGTATAACCTATCAAAATATAATACTAGCTTGTTCCAATTGAGGAATAATCCTCATGTCCTTACTAATCAATGTTGCAAAAGTCATTTAGAGCAGAAAAGTATCACTTATAGCCAAACGTTTGGAGAAAGTAGAAAAGACGTTCAAAATGCAAAGTTGTAAACTGTCTGACCTAAAATGATTTGAAGAACTCATTTTCCTTTTATTTAAGCCTCAATCCACTCATAAACCAACCTCAAAATAGTTTACCAACTCCAATCCTAAAGTTGGAAATGTAAGTAGGAATAATCCTAGGAAAATAGAAATTTTCTAGTTTTGCGTGATCTCATTTGAAAATCATATCTCGAGATTCTTATGTCCAAAATTTATAAACTTTATACCGTCGGAATATAGATTCAAATTGTTACAACTTTCTAGAAGGTACCATTGTAAGATCCAATCCACAAGTCAGTCAAATTCCAACCTAAAGTTGCTGCTTCACCCAGTAACAGACAGAACAGGAATACACTTTCAGTCAACTTTGAAAAATCGTAGATATTCATGGGAATTGAGAACAATACTGATACTCTGAACCTAGTTTCAAACATAATAAATGAAACTCAATTTTGACTTTTCTACATCAAGATATAACAAATTTCGTAAAACTTTCCAAGGTTCCCTGCGAAAAAATTTTCAGCGGCACATCCTTTGTGTTTACTAACTTTTTCCAGCCCATTCAAGGCTTCATTCTTCCCATGAAATAGCTTCAACTCAAGCATATAAATATCAAGCAAACAACTCACTACATCAAGCATATAACTGTCACCTATTCAAGTTAGAAAATGAAACCCTAAGCTGAAATTCCTAATCACAAGTTGGAAGTTTCTTTAGGCAAGTCAAACTAGCATATAAAAGCTAGATATTTCACATAGCAAAGCTACCAAACCATGGCCAACACTTAAGTATCATGTGTGGACAGAAAAGTACCATAAAACTGAAAATTTCACAACACAACTTCAAACCATGATATTTTCTCATAAAACAACTGAAATTGAAACCCTAAACCACCAGTTTGCATATATTTAAAGTAGAGGAAAGTTTATTACCAAAGTTACCCTGTAACCTCAAGAAAGATGAAAACCTAGAGCTTCTTCCTCCAAAATCACCCCACCAACACCTTAAAATCTACCTTAGTTATCATTTCTATAGAGTAGTTTGCAAATTAGTTGGTTGAAACTCAAGATTCAAGTACAAATTTGAGGTTAGAGTTGAGGGTCTCTCTTTGGTTTTTTTTTTCTTCTCCATTTGTTCGGCCAAGCAAGAGGAAAATGAAAATAATTTGGTCAACTTTTGATTTAGTCAAGGTGAAGAATGTGACACAAACTTTAATCTCGATAAAAGAAGAGTTAAAACTTGGCTACTATTCTTGCTAGCTCTCAAACCCATACACTATACGTTAAATAGTTTATTCCTTTGGAACAACAAACGAAAATCTTCACTTAACTTAAAGACTAAATTATAGCAATAGACTTATGGGCAAGGATCCAATACTGCCCAACCACTCACTAATGGCTAACTTGACAAGGGATGTCTTGAGATGCTATTCGACTAGGCAAATGCACTAATTCAAACTTATTGCGTACCCCTTCTGGAATCCCTTCATATTTCTTTTTCAATTCTATGTTCTGGTGTCGTAGTTCAATTTTCTCCAAGTATTCTTGTTTCCTTCGTCCTTCCCAGTGCTCAGTTACTCTCTTTCGGAACTCTACTTCCTTTCAAATAATCTCTATTTTCTTTTGCAGATCAGTCACATTTGTCACCTTGCCGATTTACTTAACTCAATGATAGCTTGCCAGGCAACTCTAATTACGACTGGCTTCATGGAAGCTCTAGTCATATAACTTTTAAGTTCATTCATTTCCAATCCAGCCACGAGGAATTAAACTTAGCTATTCTCAAATGAGATAGACGAGAAAGTAGAACACAAGTGGGACAATACTTCAAAATACTGTGTCACTTATTCCTATTCTGGAGTCTTAACACAAGGAGTACCATTGCCACTTATATACATAACGAATCCCTAAAGCGTACTTTGTATGTCGAAAGTTCCACATCCTATCTCAAGCTCTTGCATATAGGTATAGAACCCAATTCCTTTTTCAAATCCCTATGCATAATTCCAAAACTCACAATCTCGCCACGATAATAATCGAGTCAAGTCCATACTTAGACATTAGTGGATAGGTGTCAAGGAAGTATAGGAAAGAATATCACAAGAGGGGTAGAAATATCCATATAGTTGCAATCAAACCGCCTCACATTCGAATTAAACACTTATCAAGTCTTCACAGTCATAGGAGAAGGAAATAGGTCTTCAGTGCAAATTTTTCGACGTACGCTACAATCTAGCCACCGTCTATAGAAACCCTAACAGACTATTTCTAGATTAGCCCATGATAACTTCCGAGATCCATTCCCTCAATCAGTCCATTAACTAGGTCAAGTGTTAGAATCATCCACGCCTTAACCTTTGCCATCAAAACTCACCTCAAATGCAATCAAGATACAGACCCTTATTCTAGCGCTCTCACTTTTGATACTCAAGTACAAAAATCCACAATAAGATAATTCAGAATTCGAGCCGGCCGGTCCCAAGAGTAAATCACCCAAATTAGAGATTCCTACCCAACGTACATATCTATTTCTCCCAAGTACCCTGATAAAGGGTTTATGCTTATAACAGTCTTGATTCATAGCTTACGCCCAAGAACACCACTTGATCCCAAGCTCACTCAGCACAGAGACCACGCGAAACAGCAAAAATATCTTCCATTCATTCAAACCAGTTCTCGGCAGCTTTGGGATCTGGTCCTCTAAGAAATTTAGGAGGTGCGAACTTTTGGAACCATTTCAGGGCCCTATCTTCATGGTCCCTTTGGTGGTTGCCAGGTACTTGACCTTGCTGGTTAACCAAATAGGCTAGTAAATTAGTTGTATGATTGATAGCTGTAGCTACCTGGTCCCCTTCTCCACCTTCGGATCCCTGGTTCTAATTGGCTACAGACCCTTATTCCTCCTCTTAGTCCTAGACCTGCCTAGATCTACGCCCATGGCCCCAACCACGTTGTCATCTAGTTTTCATTATTACTCACTGGTCTAGAGGCCAAGTATTATAACTAACGGGTAAGTAAGTGTTGGTACATGTCAGATAGTTATTCATTTTTGAAAGTCAAATAAAATAAAATCGGAGTCATGATAAGTGAGTGAAAATGCAAAGCAGTTAAATGCCAATGTCGAAATAAAGTCAAAGTCAAAGTCAATGCCAAGGTCAAAGTCAAAATCAAAGTCACAGTCACCGTCAAAGTCACAGTCAGAGTCACAGTCAAAGTATTATACATTCAAAGGCTCATAGCAGTTGTTTACAAAATACCAAGACCAAAAGTATCAAGTATGAGCCTCAAAAATACAGATACAGCCATACAGTCTATCAAGTAAAAATCTTATGTAAGTGGCCAAAAGAAAGCAGTACAACTATCGAGTTACCACATCTCCTATCCTCTCTATGTACAATAGTCAAAATCACCCCAAAATAGTAGTCTAGAAGTAAAGGCTTAGCCCATTGCGGGACTAACTGACCCCTCAACCTGGGCAGGTTCAACTCCTGCCTCGCCTCCAATGTAGAAAGCCTCATCACTCACATCTCAAAGTAAGTCATCACAAATATTCAGAATCGATTCAACTCTATTCCTCACTTTCATGGCCCTCTTAACCATGCGCTACTGAGCTTCTCCAAACTATGCACAAAGGTCATCAACCCTTTCTCAGCCCTCGACCACATCATACTCAAGCCCCTTAATCCGATTAGTTTGCGTTTTAATAGTTTCCTTCAGTTGATTCACTTCAGCTTCAAGCCTAGAATTGTTCCGTGCAAACACCTTCCACTCCTTCACAACGGCTAACACTACTTCATTAGGATAGGTATAAATATGCAGACACTCACACCGCCTGTAGCGGTTAGATGGGCTCTATTAGGCTCTAGCTCCTTTGGGTCAGATTTGATACTTAATCATCAGTAAGTCCCCACGGGACGGCTCACCAACCGGTCTATTGCTAGGGCCACTAGATCCGTCCCGTTCATCCTACAAAAGTGTAGAGGAAACTTAAGTACTCTTGAGGGAAAATAGTCTAATATAATCCTCAAGCCAAAAATTTCTAATTCACTCAGGCCAATTCAAACCTAGGTTCAAATTTTTATCCCTACCAGCGGTCACCCAACTTTCAAACCAAATCCCACAGGTTGACATCCTAAACTTTTAAGTTTAGGATACACTATAAAGATCTGAAGCCTAAATTCTGATACCAACTGTGACAGCCCCACCTCTCCCTAAGGCGAACCCTAGGGTATCAGCGGACTGCCTGCCCAGTTCTCGCCGGGACTCAGTCGATCAAAGTACTAATAACTCATATGAAGCGGATGAGATATCTTCCATTCACGGGAGTGTAACCCCAATTAAACATAAACAGTACACCAACAATCTAAAAACTTAGCATACACATAATTAAATGTCAACTTATCACTCCACACATAACTTACATAACATAAGTTAAACTTATAGATTCAAGCTTCCGGAGGTCAAGAGTAAGGTCTCCTTAAACAAAAGGTTACAATCTCAAAATACAAGTTCAAAACAAAATAAAGCTAAGAAAGCTCTTGATCAATCCATCCCCGATCTGTTAAGGAAAATAAAGGGAATGGGGTGAGCTAAAACCAAGTGAGGTTCCAAGTAAAACAAGTAAACACATAGTCACATAAGGTCACAAAATAATCACATAAACACCGTACACTAGAATAACAATTTAATCACAGTTCAATTCAAGAATACGGGTGTCTTTCAAAAGCCAAAGATCCACTTGAGCTTGATCATAACTGCCTCCTGTTGACACTCCGTCAACACTTGTATGCACAGTATAAAAGGGTTCGTAGAACACCACTTTCACCAGTCTCCATCCACCAATCAACCCCCTACCGGGCCCGCACTCCATAAACAATAGTTTGGTAATACTCGAGTATACCAAGAATTCAAGATTCCAAAGAAACAGGATCAAGTTGAGGATTTTACCACTGGTGGTGCTGGACAACACAACAAGCAAGCACAACGGTTATACTTCACCAGGGACCTCCAAACATCAGTCCCCAAGGTTTATCGGCCTTCTCGACCAAGCCCTTGCTGGCTCGATACAACCGACTCACCTAAGAGGTTGGGTACCCAAACAGTAGCAGTAGTTGATGGGATATCACCCAAACAACTTAAACACAGTCCTATATAGAGAAATCACATCTCATAATAACAGTACACAGAGCCTCATTGGAAACCAAGGGAGGTCGAGTGCGATAAAGTACACGCTCGCCTCCATTTTATCAAAATAGTATTTGGCTCCAACAGTCATAAATCAAGTATTTCAGATATTTCACATAACAGGTAGCAGATAGTGGAACACTCACCTGTCAAGCAATGCAGTAGTCAAACGTCAAGTATCTCAGTTACGACCACCTTTGTTTCCCAATCCTAGGGCAACGAGTGAAATCTTTAACAAATTAGGTTCATTTCCCACTCAATTGTAGGCTCATTAATTGACCAAGTGAGTAGTCTAAACTACTTAATCCATCATACAAATAAGGTCCAAACCATGGTAAAAGTTCATGAGAAAACAAGTTTAATAAGTGCATGAAAGTTCGGCAAAAGAAAAGTTTCATTCACGCTTAAGAGTTTCTTCTCGGGTTAAACAGTCTTGCCCTGGCAGTCTTAGGAAAACGGTCATAACTCACTGTAGAAATGTCGGAATTAGGTACCGTCGGTGGCGTTGGAAACTAGACTCGAAGGGCTTTCCAACGGTACCAAATTCACACTATGGTTCATCCCCTATCGACAACAGTAACTCAGAAAAAGTGGCTGTTTTTCCAACCCTGGATCAGCATTGACCGCATTCCAAACTACTCTAGTTCTAGATGCTAATTTCGTTTGTTTTGGTCCAAATTTATCCAAATCACTCCTCAAGTGATCATATACAAGGATTCAAGTCACCTAGGGTCAATGGAGTTCAAAATGCAACACACAAACATGATTTAAGACAACCACAATAGTCTCATAATTACAAGAATTCAAAACAGTCTACTAATGGTTCAAAATCGTCACTTTACTTGCTTCAATTCCATTTCAACTCACTCATAGGCTTAACCAATAGTTAACCTAGTTTATTAAGCTTGATTAGGGTATAAATGAACAACAAAATCGAGGGAAAACCCTTCCTTCAAGAACCGGCCAGCCAAGAAAAAAACAAATAGCCCACAACTTCCAATATTTGGTCAACCTTCATTCTTGCATGATTTCTCTTAAAATAACATATCAAGTGGTAGATCTAACTCAAAAGAGGTTTAAAACATAATAATACCTCATAAACAAACATGAACAAGATCCAAACATTTCATCAAACACTTGGTGTGCATACTAAGAAGCTTAACTACTACTTGTTTAATTCAAGAGATCAACCTCAAATCTCAACCAAACAACTTGTATTTTGCCATTAACACTTCAAGTGCATGATCTATCATCATAAAACCAAGATTTAAAGAACATATACCTCTCTTGTAGTGCGCTTGAACCACCAAATCAATCCACCAAAGTGAAGCTTCAAGCTTGAATCAAGCACTTAGGGTTGGAGGAAAGTTTCACCCTAACTCAAGATCTTTCTCTTTGATTTGTCTCTCAAGATTTACTAGGGTTAAGAGCAAGGTAAAAATGGAGTTTCTCCCTTCTTCTCCAAGTTTCAAGGAAGTCAACTATGAGGGAGAAAAAAAATGGCTAAAGCTAGCTTAAATAATCTTCTAACTTATGGTCAAACAAAATCCATGGCTAGGGTTTTGCCACTTGGCTCCATCTTGGTCCAATCCTTTATTAATCTTTGACTAATGGTATATTAACCTTTCCAATTGTACCAATACTTGTTTAACACACCTAATCTCTCACATAAAGTCTCTACCACTAATAAAAGAACACTTGGACAAATGCAAGTGGTGCATTAATTAAAATCAACTCAAGAAAAATGTTTTACTTCAAGTAAAAAGGAATGAAGTGTAATGCATGAAAATTATTGTAACACCTAGAGAATATAATGTAAGGGCATATAATATATGATTTAAATCCTAGGATAAGGCTAGAATAAGGCAAATAATTTGGGAAAATTATGTTTTAAAGTGAGGGTTCTCACAATTTGTGGTTATAATAATGCTTATATCAAGTGATTTTGGATGATTGGAATGATGCAATTGAGTTAGGGTTTGAATGATACCCTCCTCATACTTGTTGGGTGGATGTTGTATGATGTATATATGTTGGTATAAGAGGTGGTAGTGATGGTTTCAAGTTAAAAATGAGATTTATATCTTGATTGTAGCAAATTTTCAGAATTGAAGTTAGTATGCACCCTGTTCTGCCCCGTTCTAGTTTATCATGTTAGAAGCCGAATTAGGCTTAGTATAAAACATGAAAGTTGTAGATAATGATGTTTTATAGTGCCTGTAAATTTTCAGCTCAATCCGAGCAACGTAGCCTGTGAAAAGACAAAAAATACCCCTGACTACCATAGGTTTAGTCCAATGGACAGTTTTGACATTTTATCAATCTGATCGTGTCTTTTCACCTTGATACATACCGAACTAGCATTTAGCCAAAACACAAAAGTTGTAGTGCTATGTCTTAGCTTTCCAACGCCCCTAGAATCACTTCGTTTGGGCTTCGGTAGCCTGAGTTATTGTTGTTTAAACATAGCACGGTTAACTGACCCGTTTGTGCGCTTCTGGTTTAGTAATTCAAAATTTTGACCTAGATACACTACGAACTAGACTAGGTGGTCTTCATCAAAATTGTATCCCTCTGTCTTAGTTTCGAAGCGGTATAAATTGTACCTCAATCCGATAAGCGTAGCCTCGGTTGTGTCCGTTACACAAAACAACGTCAAATCTGTCTTTTGTTTCTTGACTCAACCTTCATTTCTGCACATGCTCCTAGCTTGATTTTGTACTTGTATGACTTGGAGCCTATGGAATGGCTATTGAAATGAGATGATTTTGTGTATGACCTTGGGATTGATTGAGGAAAAGAATGAAACCATAAATAGCTGGAAAATAGGTAAATACAAAGGGCGTGCTGCCCAAATTTATGCTCGAGAACTAGGTCGATATACTTGCGACTTGAGTAAAGCTTGAGAGCGAATACCACATAAACCTTCTAGGGTATTTATGTCTTCTTTTATCGAGGTATATAAGTTAGAATTCGGCTGAAACTTGTACCCTTGGAAAAATGAAATTTACAACTAATAGAAATACGTTTTCTTTGCCACTTCGACTCAAATAGCGATTTTAAAGTTTTACAAGTGAGCATAAGTTTTACAAAAATTTTACTTATGTCCTTTGGTTTAAATGTACTCTTTTCACTACCAAAACCATATTTATACTTTGTACTAGGACATATTCGAATTTTCTTTGAATCACTTACATCTTTGATGGTTGAAACATAATGTGTTCTTTTGATTATATTAGGATTCTTGGGTGATTGAGGGTGTTATCCGGAAGGATATTTTGGACGTTATTTTGCGTAAATAGGTGAGTGTTCTTTGTTTGTTATGTTTTCATGAACTATATGATTTGTTGTGGATATTTGATTAAATGATAAATGTTTGTTACAAATGAATTTTGCTAGGCGAATGTGTACTTTATCGCACTCGACCTAAATGAAATGTGCAATTTTCAATGTTTAAGTGATTAAATGTAAGTTGTGCATGAATGTAAGCCTCTTGGCTGAACTGGGCCCTGCCCTTCGTTATTGATCGACTCGAGCCAGAAGCAGATTCGATCGGGCGATTTAGTGACCCTGGGTGAACGTTTGGTATACTCGAGTATTATCTTGTAGTCTGGTGGAGCCTGGCCAACGTCCAGGAGGGGGTGAAATGAAATGAATGAACGAATGTCAATGTAAACGAAGGGTTTTATTTATCAAAATGCATTTTCAAATGATTGGAGGAATAAGGAAATGAAAGGAGAATGAATGAATGGCTCCATGTGAGCACGTATCCTTTTAATGAATGTTATTATTGCTTTATATTGTCATGTTTCTTGAATTACTTGCTATCTATGGTTTGAACTTATTGTTTGTTTATGTGTTTGGAACCTCACTGAGCTTTTAGCTCATTCCGTTAGTTTTGTTTTCCTTAACAGGGGACGCGAGCAAGGACGAGCGCTTTGTATAGACTAGCTTAGTCTAGTTCTTTTGATTCTTTTGTAATGGTTCTCGCCTAGCACTTGGCAAGGGTTGGATGTATGAGGAATTGGAAACCTTTGTATATTTGAATTTTGTAATTCCTTTGGAGATAGGAATGTATATAAGTTTATGTTTTAAGTTTGGGATCGTTATTCGCTTGTTTTGTAAATTTTATTTTCAATTCCTTGAGGTGAATGACTGAATCCCGGCGAGAGTTGGGCAGGCGGTCCGCCGAACCCTTTGGTTCGCCTTAAGGTAAGGTGGGGCTGTCACACAACACCAAATAATCCAAAGAAAAATGCAGATTGTCTTATACTCCCTCTATCTCAATTATTTAGTCCTGTTTCGGAAATTCAACTTTTTAAGAATAATGGTTTAATTGTGATGTTTTTACTTCTTTTTCCAATTTTACCCCTACAAATTCAAATTTTAAATTTGAATGATAGTATCATATGATTAGAAAAAAGAATTATATAAGAAAGAGAAACTAAAAGATGTTTTGATTTTTTCAATATGACAAATGTTTTGGGACATGTTCAATGGGACAGAGGGAACATAAAACAAATGGGCTTAGTTAAAAAGTCCAAGTAATTCACAAATAACACGTGTATTTAATTTCATTCCTAAAATCAAATACCAAGCCCAATCAGAAATAAAACACAAGCCCAACCAAAAATAAATTCCAACCCAATTTCTTTTTTTTTTTTCTCTTTCCTTTCTTTCTTTGCCTTTTTTTCTCTTTTTTTATTTCTTCTTCTTCTTCCTCTCCTCTAGCCAGACCAAGCTTCCTGCCATGTGACCATGGTGGACGTCGGCAGCCATTCTCCAACGACCTTTCCGATCACAAAATTCACCAAAATACACCTCCCCACGTAATTTTTCATGTAGAATCCATTTTCGGGCTTATTTTTTTCCAAAAAAAATAATGAATCATGCTGAAATTGACAAAAACAGTCCAATTTTTATTTTCCAAAATCACTCTAATCATCACTAAAATTCATAAAAATTATACAAAAACACTCCTTATGAAATATATAATCCGAATACTATTATAATGTAACAAGAAAACCATGTAGATGTGAGTTAATCTAAGCCAAACAGCACCCTACTTGAGGGAACCCATTTTGTCCATTTTTTGTTTCAAAAAATCTCAAGAACTTGGACTAACAAAGAATTTTCAAACCCTGAATTGGCTAAAATCATCCATTTTAAAAAATTCAATTCTTTAATTTTGTTTTTTCACTTTGGCATTTTTTCAAACACATGGAATTTCTTTCTTAATCTTGTTTGTGACCCCTCCCAAAATTTCAACAGCACAACAACAAAAGAAACCAGCAAAAGCAAGAGAAAATAAAATAACAAAACATGGATTTAATATGATTTAAAAAACTAGAAAATACCTCAATGAATGTGGTAGTCCATTGGTTGAAGTTTTTTGATAAAATTTCCAAGCCTTAATTGTTCATTTGTTTCCTTTGTTTACTTCCGTTCCTCACCTTTCTTTTCTCTAAGAACTAGTACATGTGAGAGCCAATAAATGAAAAAAGAAAGAAAAAAGAATGGAGTGATATGTGTGCTTGTGTTGAAAGTGAAAGTGAGAAAGGGAGCCGAAAGATAGTTGTGTGCGTTGGAGGGAGTTGATGTTTTGTTTTGAGATAAAGAAGGAATTGGGGAGGTTGAGTGTAGTGGTGGGGTGAATAGTGTATTAGTTGGGAAAAAAAATGATTAGAGAGTGTTTTTTTTTTCCTTTTTTCCCTTTTTTTTTAAGACAAACATACAAAAATGAGAAAGATACATATTATGACGTATGAAATAAATGACTCATTAAATGGATAAAATTCAATAAAATATTAAAATTTGACAAAAATTTGGTGTCCATAGGACCCACTGAAAATTAGCGGTGGGTCCACATTTTCCTTGGTTTGGGCGGATGCAAGTGCTGGACTAATTTGATTGTAAAAATTTTGGATATGGTAAAAGGAGGAAAGAAAATTCATAAAGAGGATATAAGTTTCACTAAATTCATAAATGCAAAATTTTGCACTACTTATCCTGTAAAATACACATAATGTTCATAGTCAAATTATGAAATTGTCTTCTTTACTAGCCTCCTGCACTACTGCAACCCACCAATCACCTCCATCATCACGGTACCATAACCTGCAAATCAGTGTTGATGCCAAATTTATTATAGCCAAACTAGTCTATCTTCTTGTTCCTTACTATTTCTTCTTCAAACCATGTATCCTTTTTCCGGAGAATAAATCGTATATCCTTTATTTAGCTAAAAAAACAAATGCAAAAACATAAGTTTCTTACCAAGAGAAGCAATAGACACTATATCTATCAAGCAAAGCGACAATAATTAAACCAAAAATATGCAAAAAGAAAAAGAAATCTAGAATGAGAAATTAAATTACAGCAAAAGATAGAGCAATATCGTCTCACTCTTTCGAACTCAAGTGAATATTTTTGGCACTGATTTTGAGTTTCTCGCCATGGTAGTCTATGTGCCGCTCCACGCAATACCCTAAAGTGCACTTCAATGAGTAAAATTGCGCACAAGTAATATAAGAACCTAGACATTGTGTACAAAAATGCCCAACTTTCTTCGTAAAGTTACTCTTACGCACTTTAATAAATTGTAATGTGAACTCTAATAGATAGCAAGTGTACTTTAATTGTAATTATGATTTATTAGGAAGTGAAAAATGAGGTTTACAAAATTATAATTATTTAATGTAGCATTAACATCTCTCTCTCTCTCTCTCTCTCTCTTAACCTTCCTGCCCTGCCTCACACCCTTCCCACCTCCAACTGCCAAATTCAAAATTCAAATCTTGAACTTCACAGTAAAAAAACACTATGGGTTAACAACAATCAAGGACGGAACCGGGATTATATTTTGGGGGGGGGGGGGAGGGAGGGACGAAAAAAGAGGAATAGCAAAGTTCAAATTACAAGATAATGTCAAGCATCCAACCGTTTTTTTTATCATAATAGATAAAGTCTAAAATAAAATATCACGAACTAAATTCATTAGGAAGTCAAGAAATTTTGATAAATAATCCAATAGCAGCTACTAAATTACCTCCAAAACGAAAGGAAGTCTAACAAAAGCATATGAATAAAAACCTAAAAACCAATATGAATGGCAACATAATGAAAGTTACAAATCCCTCAAAACTGAGAGGTTTTGAATTCAAATTCCTTTTCTCTCCCCATTCCTTAAATCCAACCCTTCCCCTACTAAAAAAGAAAATATAAAGTTGCAATTTCCTTTAGGTTATCGACATGGAACAACTGATAGTTGTAACTCTTACTAATAAAAAGGAATAATTGTTCATAAAAGTTTTCAAAAAAATCTAAAATGAAAAAAAAAACTTTCCTTGGAAGAACAGAGTTTGGATAATTGGAGAGAATTCATAGTTGAAAACAAACTACAAATTTGGTATTATGTCGTAAGTAACTTATATAGGCAACAAATATTGTTACTTTGACTAATACCCATACTTTTTCTAATTTAATGTGGTACATTTTTTTTTATTGAGATTGCATTTCTTTTTGTTTTCTATTTATTTTGTTTTTGTTTAAAGTTAGTCTCCATCTTTGGATTGTAGTAACCCTATAAAGTAGGGCATTAGGAGTTGCATAGTCATAGAGATATTTATGAAGAGGATTAACTTTCACCTAATTAACATGCTTGAGTTCATGATCCAAGCTCCAAAACTAGCAATTTTTTAATATAGACTATATTCTTGATAGGCTAGCTATATTTCCAGAATAATAATGCTCCTATCATAGCAAATTTTTCTTAAATGCCAAACTTACTCTCAATTAGTCAACTCTATATATTCTTCATAATTTTTTTAGATCTATTAAATACTAATTACTCATCTTCTTATCTCTTCAAATGAAAGTTTTTTCCTATTGATTCACTTACATTCTTCTCTCTCTCTCTCTCATATTAATTCATCAATTATATTCATGATTTACTAAATTGGTCTTAAATTTAATCCTGTCATAGCAAATTTTTCTTAAATGCCAAACTTACTCTCAATTAGTCAACTCTATATATTCTTCATAATTTTTTTAGATCTATTAAATACTAATTACTCATCTTCTTATCTCTTCAAATGAAAGTTTTTTCCTATTGATTCACTTACATTCTTCTCTCTCTCTCTCTCTCATATTAATTCATCAATTATATTCATGATTTACTAAATTGCTCTTAAATTTAATAATTTCTTGTATACTAATTATACATCCTCCTATATTTTTCTATTTTCATAATTTTACTCAAAATGTTCTTTTTTCAAACACAACATAATTAAGTCAAAACAAATAATAGTTTAAAATTAAAATAATCCAGAAAATAGCCTACTTTCTCTTCAATATTCAAGGGATATACACTGTAATGTAATTTAAACTTACTTTCATCTAATTATTAGAGAATATGAATACTTTAATAGAATAAAATCTTATGTCATAAATATGAATATTTGACAAAAGATCAAAATCAAAACTTATATAACAAGTATAAAAGAGGAAAAGATGGAAAAGCTTTAATAAAATTAGTTGCTTAAAGGCATGATAAACAAGTAGAATTCAAAGGAAAAATGCATGTTGCATGTGAAGTATTGAGTTACAATGATATCATAATAGTAATTATTTTAAACTGAAATTTGTTGGAGTTAAATGAAGTTCTATTTGTGAAAAATAAATAAGTGAATAATAAAAGTTTTAGAATTGAATAAAAAAGCAAGAACACATAGAACCAAAAAGATACAAGAAAGGATTAAGGCAAAAACTACATTATTTAATTATAAAATAATAGATATATTAGTGTGTGAGTGAGAAGGAGAGAAATGATAATAATAGGAAGTAAAGTGAGAGTCCCAAACAGAAAATACTTAATTAGATAAAGAAAAGTGGAGTAATTTATGTAGAATGAATCCTAAAAAAATCAATGAACATATATAATGTTGATTTATTGAGAATAATCTTAGCATTTGAGTAAAATGTGCTCTAACAAGAAGATAATTGCTCTAACAATATGGTTTGCCTAATTGATGTAAAGCACACACTAATCAGTGGAGTTTGCCTCACGTAGCATGTACAACCACATTAAATTGAGTATGTTAACTAAGAAAAATGTCCAAGGAACACAGCAATAGTGATTGGATGGGATCCTTGGGGGACGGCTACCCCTCCCTCCCTTTAGTTCTTGAGGCTAGATAAACATTTCTCACATATAAGATCAGTACTTTATACACAAACCACGGTACTTTATGTACAAGCACAAGTAATTCTTTCTACAATTGTGAATCAACTTAAGTTATTAGTATATCAAAATTTTCATTCATTTTTGCATTCATTAAAGAGGATTTTCTTTTTTTTCATTGAAGTGCGCATATTTGAGTAATTTTACATTTAATTTGGGCACTTCTGCACAGAAGATTTATGTCTTTTGTTTGTTAGGTCTTGCACATATTTTTAGTTAGTCATAATGTGCATATCTATACTCATTAAAGTGCGCCTAAGAAACTTTACAATCATATTTGGGCATTTTTATTTTAACAAAATGATGCGAACTCGATCCAACAAGAACCTATCTTGAAGAACCAAGTTGATCAGGCAGCGGAAGAATCTATTCTGACCAAGTTATGGATACAAAAGATGGAAAAACCTCGACCCTTTAACCCGCGAAATTATGAACCTTGAATTTAATCGCAACCCATAACTCAACAAGATAGCGAACCAAGATGTATTGGTAGAATGGCGCCACAATTCAACATGGTCTTGAATTGATAAGTCAAAACTTGAACAAAGGAGATTCGACTCACTTTGTATCAAGAGACGTTCCCAAGGAACAAGAAAAGAGAAAACTCTCAATTTTTATTCATCTCATAATTGTTTTACAATGGAATAGAAAAGACCTATTTATAGATAAAATCTAAACTACTAAGACTAATCCAATTTAGATAAAGATTTAGTCACTTATTTCCCTAACTACTTTTAAATGGCTCAAATAACTCATATAGTCGGCTATATTTATTCATAATAATGACTAACTAACCAACTAAACAAGAAAAAATCAAACGAAACAAAAGAAATCAAAAATTCAAAAATCACATAACTGGCGCTCTATCGCTTCCACGACTTCATGTATTCTAATGGAGTCTTGAATATCATGGATTGGATTGAAAAGGCTCTCAAGCATCTTGACACGAGTTAGTGATGGTCCTACTGCTCGTATCATTCCCCTTCTCTTGAAAGCGATTTGTCCTTAAATCGAGATTTGGCCAAAAGAAACTTGCGGTTTGGCAGATTTCCTTATGGCTGGAATTGGAAACTAGAATTTCTGAAAATTTCTCTTTTTCCCATGTAATTAAGGATTGGAAATAATAACTTTAATGGACTCTAAAAAATGCTACGAATTGGACAACAAAGAAAAGGTGCGCACAACGGGAAAAGGAAAGTCACGGACTTACTAATCCTAAGTAGACTAGGAATTGAAACCCTAATGACTCTTTTACCACTTAACCATGAATGGATACCAAAAACGAAGAAACAAACACAAAAATATAATATGAAATTTATTTTATTCGGGTTAACAGTAATCGCTATAGTAGCGATGAACAGTACTCACTACAGTACCGTGAATAGTATCGATTTTTTTTTTTGACGACTCAATACAGGGTCATGACTTCACTTGGAAGAAATTTAATGGGAGTTAAACCCTTGAAAAACCTGTTTCCAAGAACTTAATCACACCAAAAAATTTCAATCTTGATCAATCAATGGTGTAGGTTAGACTCAAGCGATAAAATCAAAAAAACAAGAATCAAAAATTTTTTTTATTTTTTAAATCAAAAGGCGGCTAAGGTTTTGGTAGAAAAATAAATAGGAAAAACAAGAAAAAAGGATATTAACCTAAATCAAGAGCCGAAACTCTGATACCAATTGATGCGAACTCGACTCAACAAGGACCTGTCTTGAAGAACCAAGTTGATCAGGCAGCGAAAAGATCTATTTTGACCAGGTTATGGATACAAAAGATGAAAAAATCTCGACCCATTTAACCTGTTAAGTTATGAACCTTGAATTTAATCACGACCCACTACTCAATAAGATAGCGAACTAAGATGTATTGGTAGAATGGTGCCACAATTCAACATGGTCTTGAATTGATAAGTCAAAACTTGAACAAAAGAGATTCGACTCACTTTGTATCAAGTGACGTACCCAAGGAACAAGAAAAGAGAAAACTCTCAAGTTTTATTCATCTCATAATTGTCTTACAATGGAATAGAAGAGATCTATTTATAGCTAAAATCTAAACTCCTAAAACTAATCCAATTTGGATGAAAATTTAGTCACTTATTTCTCTAACTACTTTTAAATGGCTCAAATAGCTCACATAGCTGGCCATATTTATTCATAATAATGACTAACTAACCAACTAAACAAGAAAAAATCAAGCAAAATAAAAGAAATCAAAAACCCGAAAACCACATAGCTGGCGCTCTATCGCCTCCACGACTTCATATATTCTAATGGAGTCTTGAACATCATGGATTGAATTGAAAAGCCTCTCAAGCATCTTGACACGAGTTAGTGATGGTCCTACTGCCTCATCAAAGCTAAATTTTGGCTCCCTATGCTTCTCAAATTCGGGAACATATAATTGCAAAACCACCTTGACTAGCAATAATATGCAAATTTTTCTTTTTTTGACCAATAATCAAAGAAATTAGTCTACAAAAGTCCCACTTGGCTCCATATGCACATGTAATGATACTAGGAGACATGGAGAGCTTATTGCCCGGTGACAATTTATCATGGATAACCATAAAGCATATGTAGTGTGTATATAATTTAAAAATTAATAAGAAAATTAACGTTATTAAATGTAATAAGTGGAAATACAAGTAACAGTAATTAAAGAAAATTGTACATGTTATAGCAATAAATAAACTAAATGTGGAACTTATGATGCCATGGATACATGATTTCAAGTCCATTCATTCTAAAGACCAAAACAGCAAGTGAATTACAAGATTGAGACATAAAGAAAAGGGTCTCTCCTTCTCCAAGGTCATGATCAATAACAAAGGCATTCCAGTTTTGGTAAAATTTATTGTTTGTCATTCCAAAATTGTATATCCTATTTCGGCTCGTGAGGACCATAGATGGTATCCTGGATTCACTTAATCTCGATCAGCAAACTGCATAATTTTTTGCCAAACAAATAGCTTATAATACTGATCAATACAAAACAAAAAGAAGCCAAATATTGAAAAATATTTAAGCATACATATACATACCGTGTTGGAGGAAAACATTTGGTAGAAAGTATCTAATGCCATCAGATCATGTGAGAAAAATCGACTAATTGATGGCATGACTAAATGCAAATCTAGTTGGTTATTATCAAACCCTGCAATACGAAAATTGTACATGAGAACATGTATATTTTTTAAAGGGAAAGGTGAAGTAGGGGCAAAATAAGTTTCCTTGTGAAATTGATGAGTTATGAGGGATTATTGGAATGTGTAATGTCCAGCGCATTAGAACAATCTTTCGATCAAATTCAAAAGTAAATATGTCATATACAAAACTTCCTTTATTCTTTAAAAATATCATGTCATTTTTGTCAATATAGTTATCTGAACAAAAAGTTTTCCTTTCTCCTTCGAACTTGTTTGCATAGATATACATGCCATTACTCTTATGTAATGCGCATCACACCCTCTTATTATGATATCTAACTACTATTCACCCAATTTTTACTAGAATAACACCCTAGAAGCCTTTTTGTATAAATTTTTATGAAACCTTATATTGCTATTTTTGTTTTCTCGTGTATGCAAATTTTCAACAAATTTTCCAACATCACTTTATGTAAGCTATTTGGAACATGGTAAAAGAATTCGCTCCTGATCAAACTTAATTACTAATAAGAGGAATGAAAACTATCTAAAACAAGAAAGTGCTTAAAAACAGTTGTCAAAATTAGACAATCTTAATAGGAAGTACTTTACTTAATATGTTCTGCCAGTGATCAATTCACACAAGACTATAGTATATCTCCCATTGGTATTAATCCGAGTAATAATCTATACAAAGAAGAGACAAAATAGATATTTCCAGTTCCAAAACTACCACAAAATGAACACAAACTATACACATATAGAGAATGCATATAGCAAAGAAATTATCTTCTTTTACTTCAATATATAAAATACAACATCAGGTCCAATTCTAGCAGTCAAATGTTTGAAACATATGCATTCTCCTTTCTGGGCATTTCTTTTTGCAATTCACGAAATTTAATAATGTCACTTTTTCCTAGTCTCGACATTAGCAAGATTACCATTTTTTCAAGTAACATGAGACAAAAGACTTCAATAAGAGATGCATAAATTTCATTACCTTTATAATCTTTTACCATTGAAGTTATTAATCTATCAAAGACAACAATGAAAATTTTAAATTAGACTTATAGTAACAAAAAGTGCCTCTTTTTCACTGTCTTCCAATATAGAAGCAAAATAACCAAACAAAGCCTCTATCAGCTAAAAAGGCAAACTTTCAATCCCCAAAAAGACAACTACATCAAGTACAAAAGTTGACAACTTGAAAGAGCAGAGGAACTGTTATTAGATAACTTGTTAGCTACCATAAGCGAAGATAGAATAATAACTACCTAAAATTGAAAAAGAGAAAACGCAAACAATTTCGCTCCAAGTGAGAGTTTCATGAGAATTAGATCAATTTAAAAAGAATAAATTGAAAACCAGTGGCAATAATGCTAATAACTTAATAAATAACCATAGTAGTTATAGCAGCCAACGAACTCTTAGTAGAAGAGAGGTAAAAAAAAGACCAAGAAAGCAGGTCAGACAAAAAGTCATAATGCTTTCGTTCCCAAAATGATATTCAAAATATTGTCAAGTATGACATGCTCTACCAACATATGATTATTACATTCTCAATTCAAAAGTGAAAAAATGGTTTCTATTCAATTTTAGAAAACACATGTAAGTAATCTCCAACAAATTCATAAACCAATTTTTTTTAATCAATAAAACATATGACAAACACCTATTCTAACTTTTCACTGTGTTGTGGTCAGTTCCAACATTATAATATAAAGAGTTGTTTGACATGCCAAAATAGGGAGCATTTCATAACAAAGCAAGAGATCATCGTTAAGTATTTATAAATGACTGCCTATGATGGCCAATCTTTTTTGTATCAATAGAAAAAAAATGAGAAAAATCTCTCTAAAATGTACATCATAGGGAATGAAAGGCGGTTTAATCTCCAATGACATGCTAAGATTGCATAACAAAACTAACTTACAAACTGACAACCTTTACCCATTTTCTCTATTGAGAATGACCAGAGTGATATTTAGAAAATATTGAAAAATTTCAACACTTGAAACAATTAGGACTAAGTTATAATCAACAAGCTGTTTATCTCAATTCATATCTTTTGATGATTACAAAACAAATGGATGTTACTAATACTCTTTGTAGAGATCCTTTTCAGAAATAACACTAAACAGGTCTGTGGACTTAAAGCAAATAAAAGAAGATCAAAAAGGATGAAAAGTGCTGAGGAAGTTGTCGGACGCACAAAAGGAGAGTATCGGACGTCCGACATTCTTTGAGTATCTTCGGACGTGTGAAGAACTCAGACTCGGACGTCCGAAGAAGACAAGCCAGGGCTTCTACAATTACTGATCACGATCGGACGCTCAACACCTGAGTATCGGACGTCCGACAAGCGTTGCTGCACTTCGGACGCAACACTCTGGACACATCGGCCGTCCGAAGGAATTGAAGAGGAAATTCCAAGTGTGCATCTTACCCTCGGACGCATGATGATAAGGGATCGGACGTCCTAAGAGATTCAAGAAAACTTCCAGAACTCATTGATCTCGTTCGGACGCATAAAAACTGAACATCGGACGTCCGACAGCACCAACGGCTAGTTGACTCTTCAGTTGCCTTCTACCCGTTGACAACATTGATTGAAGAATTTTCTGGTCTCCTATAAAAAGAACAAAGTCAACCATCTCAGAACAACTTTGCACATCAAGTCTACATCAGATTGTGAGTGATTCAAGTGTTAGAATACTCCAAAGGAACATTTGTATTCTTAGCTTGTGCAATTTCTCTTGTAGTTTTTCAAGTGTGACACAGCTTCTTCAATAGTGTAGCATTGTGAGGGTTTTTCGTTTGTTTGTAAAACTTCCTTGCTTGACCAAGTGTGGTTTGGGGCAAGAAGGAAGTGATCCTTCCCTTGTACACAGAATATTGGTTGCAAGATTGTTCAACTTGAAGTAACCTGGTATATAAAAGTGCTGTTCAAACTCCAGTAGAGTTTGAAGCCTGGTTTGTTTCACTATTTTCGTTTACAGCTTTTCATATAAACTGTTCTCCTCTTCATCTTACGAATACCTGTGCTTTCGTGTAATCTGATCCATTGGGTGGTCTTTGAGAAAAGAAAAGTAGGCCGTGAAGAAAAGTGACCTATATCTTAGCTGGTTTTTTGAAAACCTAATTCACCCCCCCTCTTAGGTTGTCTTCGATCCTTACAATTGGTATCAGAGTTTGGTCTCCTAGAGATTAAGCTCAATCGGCTTGGGAGTAGATATAACAACCAACAATGCCATGTTCTTTGAGGGACAATCTGTTACTAGAGCTTCAATGTTCAATGGATCAAACTATGTGAGCTGGAAGGAAAGGATGATTATATTCTTACAATCTATTGATATTGAGTTGTGGTTTATTGTTAGTGAAGGTCCATATGACGCAACGACTATTGATGAAACTACTCATAGGCCGAGACAAAAGGCCAGAAGTGAGCTGACTGCTGAAGATAGAACTCATCTCACTCTAAATGCCAAGACTATGAACGTTCTATACAGTGCATTAGACTCAAATGAGTCTATTAGAGTCAAAGGCTGCAGATCTGCAAAAGAAATTTGGGATAAACTTAGAGAGATCCATGAGGGAAGCGAGAATGTGAGAGAACAAAAGAAATCCATTCTGGTCACTAAGTATGAATCTTTTAAGATGGAGCCTCATGAAAATATTGACAAAATGTATTGTAGATTCAATGATCTGATCAAGGATTTAGAGGTGCTTGAGAAGGAGTACTCACTAGGTGAGAAGAACAGAAAAATTCTGAATGCTCTATCAAAGGACTGGGATAGCAAAGTGACTGCCATTGAGGAAGCCAAGGATCTAAATACTTTATCCATTGAATCTCTGATTAACTCTCTAACTTCTTACGAACTGAAACTTAAATCTAAGATGCAGGATGAAGAAGACACAAAAGTAAGAAGGAGTATTGCTCTGAAAGCTTCACAAGACGAAGATGAAACAGCCCCACAGGATGAAAATGATTTGGAAGGTGATGACAGTGATATTGCACTCATCACAAGAGGTTTCAAAAGATTTCTCAACAAGAGAAGATTCAGGAAAGGCGGATCCAACTATTCCTTACCAAATCAGTCTAATGACTTCAGAAACAGAGGGAAACTGGAATTCAACAAGAAGCTGACTGATAAGTGTTTCGAATGTGGCCAACCAGGACACTATGCAAATGAGTGCCCAATGAAGAAAAAGAAAGAGAACAAGGTTGAACGAAAACCAAAGTTCAACAATTTCCAGATTACCTGGAATGATTGCAACTCAGAAGGCGAAGTTGAAGAAGATGAGGAATCTGCTCAAGTGGCTTTCATGGCCATTGGAGATGAAGAAGTGAACCAGGATAACATTGCTAAAGAATCAAAATGGTTCATTGATAGTGGATGTTCAAGACATATGACTGGTGATGCATCACAATTCATTAAACTCAAACAAAAAGCAAGTGGAAAGGTAACGTTTGGAGATGATAACAAAGTCAAAACTGTTGGTATTGGTGATGTTAGTAAGAATGGTCAAACCTCTATCCACAATGTTCTTCTCGTTGACAATCTGAGCTACAATTTATTAAGTGTTAGCCAACTGTGTGATAGGAATCTGTTTGTATTGTTCAAAAAGCTTGAATGTCTCATATTTGACTCAAAGTTCAACATTGTTTTCAAAGGAAAAAGGGTTAATGATGTCTATGTAGTTGTTCTTGAAAAAATTGATTCCTCCTATCTCAAATGTCTCAAAGTAGCAAATGAGGACCCATGGTTATGGCATAGAAGACTGTGTCACTTCAACATGGATTTGCTAAAGGAAATCTCTAAAAAGGATCTTGTTAGAGGTCTCCCAAAAATCAGATTTGAAAAGGACCGGATATGTGATGCTTGCCAATTTGGAAAACAAGTCAAGGTATCTTTTAAACCCAAGAAATGTGTTTCTACTTCAAAATCACTTGAACTTTTACACCTTGACCTGTTTGGTCCTACACAAACTACAAGCCTTGGTGGTAAGAGATATTGTTTTGTGATTGTTGATGATTACTCTAGATATACTTGGGTGATATTTCTTGCTCATAAAGATGATGCCTTTAAGAATTTTACTTCATTGTTTGCTAAAGTGCAAAATCTGCTTGGCTTGAAAATTGTTAGGATTAGAAGTGATAATGGGTCAGAATTCAAGTTCTGTGGTTTTCCAGAATTTTGTGATCATAATGGCATTACTCATGAATTCTCTATTGCTAGAGTCCCCCAACAAAATGGAGTTGTAGAAAGAAAAAATAGAACTCTCCAAGAGGCTGCCAGAACCATGCTTAGTGAATGCAATTTATCAAAATATTTTTGGGCTGAAGCCATAAACACAGCCTGTTATACCATGAACAGAGTTCTCCTAAGACCAATTTTGAACAAAACCTCCTATGAGCTTATGTTTGACAAAAAACCTGTTGTTGGTTACTTTAAAGTATTTGGTTGTAAATGTTTCATTTTGAATATCAAGGAACATCTTGGAAAGTTTGACAAAAAATCTGATGAGGGAATTTTCTTGGGATATTGTGAAAACAAAAGAGGCTTCAGAGTGTATAATCGTAGAACACTGATCATAGAGGAAGCGATACACATTACGTTTGATGAATCTAATGGTGACATTTCTATGAGTTGTGGTGAAGATGATGATACAGGTGTTCAAGAAGAACTAAAGAAGTTAGCAATCAATGATCATGACTCTGCTTCACCAGAAACTGATTTAAAGGATGCTGATACTCAAGACAGTCCAGCTGGAGAAGTGAATGACAGAGATACCGCTACTCCTAATGATCTACCAAGAACCTGGAAATTTGTTCATAACCATCCCAGGGAGCTTATAATTGGTGATCCATCTGAAAAGGTCAGAACTCGTTCTTCTAGACACCTAGTAGATAATCTTGCTTTAGTATCACATATTGAACCTAAAAATGTTGTTGATGCATTGAATGATGAGCACTGGATTTTAGCTATGGAAGAAGAGTTAATCCAATTTGAAAGAAACAAGGTTTGGACCCTGGTTGCTAGACCACAAGACCATCCTATCATTGGCACAAAGTGGGTTTTTAGAAACAAAATGAATGATAAAGGGGAGGTTGTTAGAAATAAGGCCAGGCTGGTGGCTAAGTGATACACTCAAGAAGAGGGGATAGACTTTGATGAGTCCTTTGCACCTGTAGCTAGGCTGGAGTCCATAAGAATGTTTCTAACATTTGCATGTTTCAAGAATTTTAAGTTATTTCAGATGGATGTTAAGAATGCTTTCTTGAATGGTTTTATAGATCAAGAAGTCTATGTTGACCAACCTCCTGGTTTTGAAAATGTATCTTATCCAGATCATGTTTTTAAACTCTCAAAAGCTTTATACGGATTAAAGCAAGCTCCTAGAGCATGGTATGAACGTCTGAGTGAATTTTTAATTGAAAATGGTTTTAAAAGGGGCATTGTAGATACTACACTTTTCACAAAACAAAGCTCACGAGACCTTTTAATTGTGCAAATATATGTGGATGATATCATATTTGGTGCTACTAATGAGAGCTTGTGCAAGGACTTTTCCATCATCATGCAAAAAGAATTTGAAATGAGCATGATGGGAGAACTGAACTTCTTCCTTGGACTCCAAGTGGTTCAAACCCAAGATGGAACATTTATAAATCAAGCAAAATACACCAAGGAGCTGTTGAAAAGATTTGGAATGGAGGATTCAAAGCCTATTGGAACACCTATGTGCACCTTTACCAAACTTGACAAGGATGAGGAAGGTACGAAAATTGAGGAAAAGAAGTACAGAGGTATGATTGGAAGTTTACTTTATTTAACTGCCAGTAGGCCTGACATCATGTTTGCTGTATGCTTATGTGCTCGATTTCAATCCTGTCCAAAGGAATCACACTTGATTGCAGTAAAAAGAATTTTTAGATATCTTAAAGAAACCTTAAACTTTGGTTTATGGTATCCAAAATGTCATGAACTTCCTTTATATGGATTCTCTGATGTTGATTTCGGTGGTTGTAAAATAGATAGAAAAAGTACTACTGGTATATGCAACTTTGTTGGAAATTGTTTGGTATCTTGGTTTATTAAAAAATAAAATGCTATCTCATTGTCCACTACTGAAGCTGAATATGTTGCTGCTGGTACTTGTTGTGCTCAATTGCTATGGATGAAAAACACATTGAATGATTTTGGTTTAGTGTATGAATGTGTACCTATGTACTGTGACAACACTAGTGCAATTAATGTGACAAAAAATCCTATTCAGCACTCTAGGACTAAGCACATTGATATAAAGCATCATTTCATTCGCGATCTTGTCTCAAAGGGGGTAATCCGTGTCCAGTTTGTTTGTTTTAAAGAGCAAATCGCTGATATCCTCACAAAAGCTCTTCCACTGGATCAATTTGTGTTCCTGAGAACAAAACTGGACGTCTTAGAAAAAATATTCTAAGTTTTGTTTTTTGGTCAATCCTTATTGGACGTCCGATGAATTGGAACGGACGTCCGACATTGTTCTTCGTCCAGTTTCAGAAAAATCCTGGTTCGGACGGATGTGTTGGACGCTTCAATACGTTCGGACGTCCGATACTCAAAAATTTGAGCACTATAAGGCAGTTACCTATTCTTCCTAGTTCATTATCTTCCATAGTCTCGGACGCAACCTTTCAGTTTCCTCTCATATTCGAAATTCAAATTCCTCTCTCATCAAACCAAGTTCCAAGAAATTGACTCAACCAACTCCATTACACCCCTATTGCTCATTAACCACTCATAAAAATCACTCCTAACCCCCAACTACCCCATTGTTCCCAATTCACATCCGAAATCCTAACTTTTATAATTCTCTCCCTGCGGCATTTCAGTGCATTCTCATTCTTGCTCATACTGCATTCTTCCTCTGTACAACACGTTCTGCATAAAAAACACATCCACATTGCATCATGGTTAGAATCAGAGGTGAATCTACTAGTGTCGGACGGTCCTTTAGGCTTAGAGATGAGGACATTGAGATTGAGGAACCACCTCCTGTGGCGCCTAAGAAGAAGATTGTGACCCGTGGTGGTAAAGCGAAGCAAATTGCTCAAAGAAAATTGGTTACTCCAACTGCTGAATCATCTGATGAGAGTTGGAAGGGCAGAACTCTGAAGGGAACATTGTTGGTGGAAATAAGGAACCAGAGCAGGCTACCCAGGGTGATGAAACTGTCACAAGGTCATCTGGTAAAAAAAAGAGAACTGCAAAGAGGAAGAGCACTGCCCAATCCAAGAAAAAGCAATCTGCTGATCCTTCTGTTGATTAGCAGAATGAACGAAACATTGCTGAGAATCAGCAAACACCTGAACCCTCCACCAGGAAATCTCCAAGGACAAGGTCTGAGGCTCAGAATGTTGGGGCATCTGCCACACAAACCTCGAAAGGGAAACGTTCTGGGAAAGATCCAGTAACACAGCCCATAACAGAACCCACTCCTCTCCCAAAATTCATTGATGATGAAGCCAAAGACAGATTTGAGTTAGTCTCTCAAAAAGGGTTCATCACCCAAAGGCTCATCCTTCCCTACGAATTTCGTAAGCTTGATCTTGAACCTGTCATTAAACTGTTTGAATTCCAGAAATGGACTCATCTTCTGACCATTCCTATTGTCTTTTACCCTGACATGCTTTATCAATTCTTTGCTAATCTTAGAAAGGGTAAATCACACACTGAACTCATCTCTAAGGTCAACTCTATAGACATCACGTTAACTCCTGACATTGTGAATTCCATTTTGAAAACTAGCATTGAATCTGGTTTCAAAGGAAAAATTGCAAATTTCTTTTCATATGAGGAATTTCCTTCTGCCTACCATCATTTTTACATTGCCAAACTCATGACCTATTTTCAAACTCACTTCAATACTCCTGCTGAGGCAAGATTAGATGATTTCAGTCCTCAGAATCTGATCATCTTCACCATCATTTCGAATCTGTTGGTGCCAACTGATGGCCACAGAACAGATGTAAACAAAATGGAACTTTATCTTTTCTACTGCTTTGTTGAAAAAATTCGCATTGACTTTGGTTTTATAATGTGCAAGTTTCTGCTCAAAATTAGCACTGACAGTCGTAAGAAGCTCTCTTATGGCAGATTTCTGACTCCTATCTTTGCACATTTTGAAATACCTTTTTCTGGAAAATCTCCCAAAGACAGTGCTTCATCAGTTTTCTCAAAAGCTTATTTTGAAAGAAAGAATTTAAGATTTTTTTATGGCCATTGGTGCTATAAGGAGACTGTGGCTGAATCCAGAAGGAAAAACCTTCATGAAACCCCTGTCACTCCTAGGACTCCTCGTGATCAGTCAGACTATGTCTCTCCCTTCACCATTCATCCTAGAAAGTCTGCCAGCAAGTCCTTCGCATCCAATTCTGAAGTCATCTCCCTGCTTGAAGACCTCAAACATCATGTCATGCTTATTGAAGATGGTCTCATGATGACCATGACCCCTGCCCAACAATCCTCCTTCATTGAAAAAAGAATTCTTGTTGTCCCTCCAATACCTGAAAACAATGCAAATGTTCATGGGAAAGAGCCAAGACCTGAGCCCACAGGGCCAACTACTGGTACTGAGACCACACCAGCTTCCAGTTCTCAGCCCAAGGATAAAGGCAAGGCTCCAGCAACTGAGGAAGCATATGAAGATGATGATGAAGAAACTGAGGAAGAAGAGGACCCTGAACAGTTTCGTCTGGCCAGGAGGAGGCCTGGATCATCTAAAATCACCATCTAGGCACTACTAGGTCACTGCACCTTAATCTAGGACTATAGTTCATCTTTTGCATTGCAAAACTTTTGGCTAAGTGATGTACACCTGGTCTGTACTACTGGATATTTTCTACTATTTATGGATGTTATAACTAAGTGTTTGTTATGAATATTTGTTATGAATGATTGTTTGTTATGGAATCTGCTGAATGAATGTGTTCGTTATGAATGTCTCTGTTGATTCCAAATTGTGCTGAACATGAATGGATTTTGCTGATACTATCTGATATTGCGTGTTATTGATAATGTTTCTGATGGATCATACTGATGTTATCTGATACTGCTGGTATTAAAACTGATACTCACTTTTGTGATGACAAAAAGGAGGAGAATTGGATTAGCATTGATGGTATAGAGTAACTAGTTAGGGGGAGTCAGTTTCAGGGGGAGTTGCGTTGCATTTCTTCCTAAATACTCATGCACTTCGTTAGGGGGAGTTGTTATATCCCAGCTCGTATATTTTTGCTCGATCCAAATGTTTTGTCATCATCAAAAAGGGGGAGATTGTTTATCTCAATTCACATCTTTTGATGATTACAAAACAAATGGATGTTACTAATACTCTTTGTAGAGATCCTTTTCAGAAATAACACTAAACAGGTCTGTGGACTTAAAGCAAATAAAAGAAGATCAAAAAGGATGAAAAGTGCTGAGGAAGTTGTCGGACGCACAAAAGGAGAGTATCGGACGTCCGACATTCTTTGAGTACCTTCGGACGTGTGAAGAACTCAGACTCGGACGTCCGAAGAAGACAAGCCAGGGCTTCTACAATTACTGATCACGATAGGACGCTCAACACCTGAGTATCGGACGTCCGACCAGCGTTGCTGCACTTCGGACGCAATACTCTGGACACATCGGCCGTCCGAAGGAATTGAAGAGGAAATTTCAAGTGTGCATCTTACCCTCGGACGCATGATGATAAGGGATCGGACGTCCTAAGAGATTCAAGAAAACTTCCAGAACTCATTGATCTCGTTCGGACGCATAAAAACTGAACATCGGACGTCCGACAGCACCAACGGCTAGTTGACTCTTCAGTTGCCTTCTACCCGTTGACAGCATTGATTGAAGAATTTTCTGGTCTCCTATAAAAAGAACAAAGTCAACCATCTCAGGACAACTTTGCACATCAAGTCTACATCAGATTGTGAGTGATTCAAGTGTTAGAATACTCCAAAGGAACATTTGTATTCTTAGCTTGTGCAATTCTCTTGTAGTTTTTCAAGTGTGACACAGCTTCTTCAATAGTGTAGCATTGTGAGGGTTTTTCGTTTGTTTGTAAAACTTCCTTGCTTGACCAAGTGTAGGTTGGGGCAAGAAGGAAGTGATCCTTCCCTTGTACACAGAATATTGGTTGCAAGATTGTTCAACTTGAAGTAACCTGATATATAAAAGTGCTGTTCAAACTCCAGTAGAGCTTGAAGCCTGGTTTGTTTCACTATTTTCGTTTACAGCTTTTCTATATAAACTGTTCTCCTCTTCATCTTACGAATACCTGTGCTTTCGTGTAATCTGATCCATTGGGTGGTCTTTGAGAAAAGAAAAGTAGGTCGTGAAGAAAAGTGACCTATATCTTAGCTATTTTTTTTTAAAAAAACCTAATTCATCCCCCCTCTTAGGTTGTTTTCGATCCTTACACAAGCTGGAATCAGAAGAACACAACAATGCACAACTCAAAAGAATAACAATTATCAAATAATGGTAGTAAATCAACTAAAACAAACCCAATTTGATGAACTCCAAATGATGCTTAAAAATAAATCAACAGGGAGAAAGGGGATGATAGGGCATTCTATTTCCAATTGAGAGGAAGCCTTTTGCTTTCTTGTCGTAACATGGAGTTGAATCTTGCTTACCACCAGAATCAATTTCAACTTGAAATTATTGTCATTCTTGTTCCTCACCAGATGCTTCCTAATTGTGATTGCTTTCTTGATCTTGTGGAATAGATCCTCTAGAATCTCAAGTGCAAGTTCTGCCAGCCCCAAAAATTCCGATATTATTGTAAAAACTTCAAGAATAAGAATAAAATGCAATAATGAAAATGATGTCGATTTAATTTAATTCTATAATTATATATACCCTGAGTCTTAAGGATACATAAGATCTTGTTGCGAGTGACACTCTTAAATTGTGCCATACTATGAGAGTCATGAAAAATAGTACACTATTACGAAATGGTGCCATCTGCCAAGCTGCATATATTATTTTCAACTTATTTTAACTTATCAATTTATCTAAAAATCATAATAAAAAATAGAAAAATAGAACAATAGAACAATATGAATGTATACTTATACATCTAGAAAAATAGTAAAATAATAAATTCAACTAACATCAGGGGAGGAGATCTTGCAACAACTTGGAAGGGTTCTTTTGTAAAGGTAATCAAATGCAAAAATACCCCTACTAGATTCTATCATAACCATTCTGTCATCAGCAAAAAAAAAATTAGAGAAAAAAATCAGCCTCTACTTTAAAAATGAATTAAATGATCATGAGTAACTACAATCGTTTGTTCGCCTGAGAGAGATAGAAAGAAAATAGGCTCGCGACTGTGCATGTGAAGGCCACAAATCTTGTCAAGTGTTTACCCTAGCCAATCTCGATATACAAGCACATAAAAAAAAGAATAAAACAGGTATCAAAAAGAGCAAAAAATCCATTAAGGGAAAAATAAAGATTGGAAACAATAAATTTTAAAAAAGGTCAAAGAGAAAGAGTCATGGAATTAGGCTAGAACATGATGTTGGATATCGTCCAATAACATGAAGAATGGTAGCCTAATTTATGGGTAAAAGAATCTAGCCAAGATGCCTACATGCAACCATGCCATTTCAAAGATGTAGAAAGTGGAAGCATGCAAATAGAAAAAACACGAAATCAGAAGCAAATTAATAAAGCTAACGCGTGTCATGTATTACCTTTTCCTATTCATTTGAATTGCAATGATTGAAGTCAGAAAGTTTAGCTCTAGAAAGCAGCTCCAATCATGGTATTAAACAAACATAATCTCCATGGAAATAAATATGGCTGTTGAAATTATATGTGAGATAAGAAAGCAACACCCAGAAATTGTTAGTACAATAGTAGAGCTAGAAGACATTAGATTAAGATCTAGTATTCACCACAAAAAAAAACATAGCTAATAATTGTAAGAACCTATTCACCAGCCCCAATAGTGCAGGAAGGGTTGAGCTGGATAACATTTCAACCACAACAAAAAGCTCCAATAGCTAGCAAAGAGAAGATGAGAGATCTCAAAATACATGAAATGAAATTTTTGCTACTCTTCTAAGTCTACCACTTCAAGAATAAACATTGTCGAATTGGATTTATTGACCAGAATCAAACACTGGATGATGGAAATAGGAAAAAAAATGACACGCTAGATTTAAAGAATCAAATCTTAAACATGTACTGCTCTTATGTGCTTTCTTAAACTAGCGATCTAATCAAATGTCACAATTTTGTCATCAACCACAAAACACTAAATTTACAAAACCTGATCAAGCTTACAATCAATATCTTCAACCAAAATAGAAAATTATTAAAGGCAAAAAAATAAAAAAATTCAAGCTTGCCATCCCTAGTTCCAATAGGAAAGCAGCTACAAAAAATATAAGAAATTTAATAAATAATGACAATTTAATCAGATTAAGCTGATAAATAAAATACATCAAAAAAATGAAAAAAAATTCTCATCCAAAGAAGAGAAAAGAAAAAAAAAGTATCCCATAAAACGAAGATCCACATCTTAAAAAAACCTATGCATTGTTCTTGGTATTATTGATTAATTTAAAAGAAAGAGAGATAGAGTGAGAAAGAACTTGAGAGAATTAAGAAGAGAGAGTAGCGGAGAGAGGTGAGATGAAGCAGGGGATTTGAGGAGTGTAACCTCCATGACACTTATTCTCAAGTAGCGGATTTCACTAAAATCTGGTGGTTGCGTAATATGAAAATTTTAGAGAGGAGAGGAGGAAGCATGAAATGAAGCGGTGGAAGTTTGTGAAAAGAACATATGCGTCATCCAACCCTAGTTACTCAAAAATAGCGAAACTCTAACTATAGCGCGAACAATTGTCAGCGATAAATAGGTGGGAGAGAAACCCTAAAAAAAAAGACCACGATCATAAAAGGGAAAACAAAAAATATAATAGGAATGAGGAATGGAGAAAACGAGGTACAGAGAAGGAAGCCGCCAAAAGGCAAGAAAATAGGTGAAAAATTCATCTAGGTCAAAAGAAATCTCACCTCTGATTGTTAGGCAGAGAAGGAATCTTTTTTTTTTTTTAGTGTAAGTTGGAGGACTCGAACCCGAGATCTCTCACTTACACTCCCTCCCTCCTAGGCAGAGAAGGAATCTTAAGCAAAGCATGAAGCCATAAATCCATAGAACAAAATCCACTAGGTAATATGCCTAACTCCAATGAGGAAAGATTCTTGTCACCCTTTCAGGTAGAGAACCACAAAGATAGCAGATGAAGAAGGAAAAATGAAAAAGCATATGCGTGCCTTGGTGAAAGGGAATAGTGTAATACCCGGTTATTTTTTTAACAAAGATATTGCAAAATTAACAAATAAATAGATATTATTTGATAATAGATAAATATATATTATCACAAGTAATATTGTGTAGTGGTAGTTAGTTACTAATGTTGTGTTAAATGATTAGTGCATTCCTAATTTATCATATCCCAACTACTAAGGTTAGTGAGTAGTTTGAAGTTTAGTGGGAGGAAGTTGGGGAGAATGTTACGTGACTCACCAACCACTATCAAAATGAATGGTCCCTTACTTTTCTTATCCAGCAATCACCAAGAATAAGAAGAATTTTGTGTCTGCATTGTCTACAAAAATTTTTTGCATTGTCTAGGGAAATAAAGAGAGCAAGGGATGCAAGGTGAGAAGATGACTCAGGGTTGATGTCTTGGATAATGACCACGTTAGACTTGACCTTTTTGTTAATTTCTTTACAAATTTATTTCTTAAGCTTTGAAATTTAGGCCAAATTTCTTTATGTGGTGTTAGGACACATAATGGAATATTGTGTTTCTATGAAAAAAAACTGAGTAAGCTTTTATTTCTTTCAATCGAATTGATCAAATTCACGAATTAACTTAAGAGCCAAATATCTATGTTTATGTTGTTATATAGAGACTTTCTCTTATGCACTTTTAGGAGTTTGCAATCAATATTAGTATTGTTTCTGATGTGAAAAAGTTTAGTATAATCAGACGAAAGCATCTTGTGTCCAATGAATATGCATGGTTGACGGCTTTCATATTGATGATTCATGAAGATGACTATTGAAACTGAAATTTTTCAGAATAGGGAACAATCTTGATTAGGCTAGAATTTTGTAGAAACAAAAAAAAAAAAAGATGAGCTATAATTAGAGAAATGTGCAAAACAAGTGCAGATGGTTACTTGAATGGTGGTAACGGTTTGGGATTGAAGGTTATGTTAGTGATTAGTTCCCTGGGAAAAGACATACTAAATTACAGATTTAGTTTCAAAATATGTTATTATGGCAAAATGACCTTTAAAGTTCTAAGATAATGATGATAAAGCAATTAAAATATTTTGAAAATTCCTTTATGTCCCAAAAGGTTTGAAATTGGACTAGTTTTGAATTAACTAGTCCCATTAGTTAAACTGAATCCAAAGTGTTTAATAATTAACCCAACAAAATATAATAATATAGTGAAATTTCTAAATTAATTAGACCAAGTCATTTTCATAAAATTAGATTATTTTGAAACACCAGATTTATTGTAATGACCTAAATATAGGTATTTATTTTAAAAAGTTCCTTGTTATCATAAAGAACCAATTTTAGCTAAATGAACTCAAAAACTCTTTTAAGTACCCAATTCAATCGTGAATCCAAATACCAATTTGAACATGACTTTTTCATGAATGGACATAACTCTGAGGCCTAGTCTAAACTCAAATTTGGTTTGAACTAATGTAGGGTTGTTTATACTAGAATATAAAGTTTCTTTGTAAATATATGAATTTAGGAAATTTCTAAAAATAAAAAGAAAGAAAAGTTTTCAAATTGAGGAACTTTCTGAAAAGGAAAAAAAATGAAATGAAACTGTCTAAGTTAGGAAATTTTCTAGGAAGGGGAACCATTCTATTTTTTTTAGGAAACTATTCAAGTGCCTTTTAGAGAATGTCCAAACATGTTTTCTAGGGTTATTTAAGGTAGGACTAGGTACTTTAAGAATAAGATAATTGAATTAATTCAGGTATGTGACGCCCCGAAAAGTATGAGTGTGAGAACCCGAAAATTTTCTAATTTTCTAGGGTTTATTTTATTTAATCGCCCGCCTTTTCTACATTTTCTTTATTAGAAAAATTCCCCAGATAAAGTTTATGAGCAAATATAGTTTTACAATGATTTTTCTAGTATCGGTTAGTTTTTGAGAAATTAAGAGCGTATTTTGAACGTGGGACCCGCAAGTGCGGTAAACGCAATATATTTTTGACAACTTGTTAGAATTTTGTATTAAGTGATATTATTTTACAAGGTGTTAAGATATTTGTATTGGAGAGACAAAAAGATAAGTTTTGAACCAAAAGGTGACAAGTGTCACCATAAGATTAAGTCTTGGACTTTGACCATTTGACTTTTCCTTTACCTTTACCAAATAAATATCAAAAAAATGGCCAAAAATCATCTTATTTCTAAAGCTTCATAGCCGGCTCTCTCTCAAGCAAAAAGAAGAAAACTCTCTCAACTTTCTTGGTTCTAATCTTGCTCAATCTTCAAGATCAACCGTTTAATCTTGCATTTGTTCCACAAAACTCCTTCTATGAGTGTTAGTGAGGTGATTGGTGAAGTTATTTGGGAGGTTAAGGTGACCCATAGCCCTCTCTCTCTTGTTCTTAAGGTAAGTTGTGAAGGACCCCTCTCCTTGCTCTAATGATGTCCAATTCATGATTGGTGGTGATATAAGATGCAACTTTATGGATTATTTCTTGATTTTGGTTGAATTGGTGAAGTTTTATAATTATTGGGGATTTTTCTGTTTTCATATGAATATGATTATGGGGTCATGTATGATGATTGGAAATGATGTTTAATGACTCTATGAGGTGGAAAAAGTGATTAATTGCAATCAATTTCTGTTTTGGAAGAAATTTCAGAAAATTCGGTTTTGTGAAGGAGCATTTTGTCCGAATTTTTAGGTCCTAGATAGATGCCGAATTGGCCTTAGCTCAAAACATGAAAGTTGTAGAGAATGACATTTTAAAGGTGCCTACAAAATTTCAGGTCAATCGGAGTAGCGTAGAGTGAGAAAAGTTGAAATTACTATTGCTGTTCTGGTTTTACCCGAATGTAAGATTTGCGACTGTAATTGGTTGTTTTGACTGGAATTGCTTCCGAATTGGTTGTTGAGGTCTTCTGATGAAATGTAGCCTTGTTTCTTATCTTTCAGCTGGTTTTGGAATTTCTGGATTTGGACTTCGATAGCCTGATTTATGATGTTTGCACCAGAATGCGATTTGTGAACCTGTTTTTCCGATTCTGGTGTAGTATCTTGCATGTTTGACCTAGTTACACTCGAAACTGGGTTGAGTGACCTTCTTCAATATTGTAGCCCTTTCTCTTAGCTTCGAAACGGTGGGTCTTGGACCCCCATCCGATACTCGTAGTACCTTTGGTGCCATTACCGTAAAATGACGTCAAAACTGTTTTTCTGGTTTTGAGTTTAACTTTCATTTCCGGACTTTTCCCTAGCTTGACTTGTACTAGTGCTACTTGGAGCTTGTTGAATGGCTATTGGATGAACTTGTTGTTGTGTGTGTACCTTTGGGTTGGAATGAGGAAATAATGAAGCCATGATGGCTGGAAAAGTTAGTAAATTCAAGGGAAGTGCTGTCCGAACTTTGAAGGGACTTGTTTGCATTGAGTTTGTGATCTAAGAATTGGGTTTGAGCAAGGCAATGATACATGATGGATGATTTCTGAGCCGTGGAGGTGAGTGACCCTAAACTATTTCCAAAGTACTTGTGAAATATTTCTTGCATTATTTATTCGATTGCATATCATGCGTGCTTGCATGTGGATTCATGACATGATTTGGCTTCAATGAGTTCTGGGAAAGTCTTGTGCTGGACACCAACGTCTCCACCATTTTCGTGAGTTCGTGACATGATGGAGCAAATGGCTCCGGAGCTCAAAAAGGGGCTCCTTCCTAATGTTAATGTTAATGTTAAATGATCTATTTGAGCGTTGGGTGTTCAAGTGCTGTGATTTCACCGGCTCACGAGAGCACTAAACGTACATTTGATTTTTGAATCATGACATCATCGAAATGATCGAAATGCAACATTGTGAAATATATTTGTTTAATGATTTTACTGGTTACTCGCTGAGCTTCTAGCTCACCCCAAAAATATTTTATTCCCCTCCACAGGGCTCAAGGCGCAGGAAGGACTTGTAGTACTTATTCACGTGAATGGATGGCATATATCTTGTATAATTTGGATTTGGAATCATTTTATGTATAGTTGAGAATTGTTTCCGCTTCGCTTATGACATGTAATTATTGGAGAATTTGATGTATATTGGAGATTTATATTGTAATATTTGAGGTTTATTCTTGTAATTCATTTGAGGATTGTAGTGAACGACTGAGTCCCGGCGAGAGCCGGGCAGGCGGCCCGCCGAACCCTCTGGTTCGCCTTAGGGGGAGGTGGGGTCGTCACAGTTGGTATCAGAGTTTAGCCTTCAGATCTCTGTAGTGTATCCTAACCTTGAAGTTTAGGATGCCGGACTGTGGGTTTGGTTTGCAATATTAGTGATTTTTGCGGGATGTCTTGATTTGATTGGTACAAGATGGAATGTCGAGGACGACATTCTTTTAAGGAGGGGAGATTGTGACGCCCCGAAAAGTATGAGTGTGAGAACCCGAAAATTTTCTAATTTTCTAGGGTTTATTTTATTTAATCGCCCGCCTTTTCTACATTTTCTTTATTAGAAAAATTCCCCAGATAAAGTTTATGAGCAAATATAGTTTTAAAATGATTTTTCTGGTATCGGTTAGTTTTTGAGAAATTAAGAGCGTATTTTGAACGTGGGACCCGCAAGTGCGGTAAACGCAATATATTTTTGACAACTTGTTAGAATTTTGTATTAAGTGATATTATTTTACAAGGTGTTAAGATATTTGTATTGGAGAGACAAAAAGATAAGTTTTGAACCAAAAGGTGACAAGTGTCACCATAAGATTAAGTCTTGGATTTTGACCATTTGACTTTTCCTTTACCTTTACCAAATAAATATCAAAAAAATGGCCAAAAATCATCTTATTTCTAAAGCTTCATAGCCGGCTCTCTCTCAAGCAAAAAGAAGAAAACTCTCTCAACTTTCTTGGTTCTAATCTTGCTCAATCTTCAAGATCAACCATTTAATCTTGCATTTGTTCCATAAAACTCCTTCTATGAGTGTTAGTGAGGTGATTGGTGAAGTTATTTGTGAGGTTAAGGTGACCCATAGCTCTCTCTCTCTTGTTCTTAAGGTAAGTTGTGAAGGACCCCTCTCCTTGCTCTAATGATGTCCAATTCATGATTGGTGGTGATATAAGATGCAACTTTATGGATTATTTCTTGATTTTGGTTGAATTGGTGAAGTTTTATAATTATTGGAGATTTTTCTGTTTTCATATGAATATGATTATGGGGTCATGTATGATGATTGGAAATGATGTTTAATGACTCTATGAGGTGGAAAAAGTGATTAATTGCAATCAATTTCTGTTTTGGAAGAAATTTCAGAAAATTCGGTTTTGTGAAGGAGCATTCTGTCCGAATTTTTAGGTCCTAAATAGAGGCCGAATTGGCCTTAGCTCAAAACATGAAAGTTGTAGAGAATGACATTTTAAAGGTGCCTACAAAATTTCAGGTCAATCGGAGTAGCGTAGAGTGAGAAAAGTCGAAATTACTATTGCTGTTCTGGTTTTACCCGAATGTAAGATTTGCGACTGTAATTGGTTGTTTTGACTGGAATTGCTTCCGAATTGGTTGTTGAGGTCTTCTGATGAAATGTAGCCCTGTTTCTTATCTTTCAGCTGGTTTTGGAATTTCTGGATTTGGACTTCGATAGCCTGATTTATGATGTTTGCACCAGAATGCGATTTGTGAACCTGTTTTTCCGATTCTGGTGTAGTATCTTGCATGTTTGACCTAGTTACACTCGAAACTGGGTTGAGTGACCTTCTTCAATATTGTAGCCCTTTCTCTTAGCTTCGAAACGGTGGGTCTTGGACCCCCATCCGATACTCGTAGTACCTTTGGTGCCATTACCGTAAAATGACGTCAAAACTGTTTTTCTGGTTTTGAGTTTAACTTTCATTTCCGGACTTTTCCCTAGCTTGACTTGTACTAGTGCTACTTGGAGCTTGTTGAATGGCTATTGGATGAACTTGTTGTTGTGTGTGTACCTTTGGGTTGGAATGAGGAAATAATGAAGCCATGATGGCTGGAAAAGTTAGTAAATTCAAGGGAAGTGCTGTCCGAACTTTGAAGGGACTTGTTTGCATTGAGTTTGTGATCTAAGATTGGGTTTGAGCAAGGCAATGATACATGATGGATGATTTCTGAGCCGTGGAGGTGAGTGACCCTAAACTATTTCCAAAGTACTTGTGAAATATTTCTTGCATTATTTATTCGATTGCATATCATGCGTGCTTGCATGTGGATTCATGACATGATTTGGCTTCAATGAGTTCTGGGAAAGTCTTGTGCTGGACACCAACGTCTCCACCATTTTCGTGAGTTCGTGACATGATGGAGCAAATGGCTCCGGAGCTCAAAAAGGGGCTCCTTCCTAATGTTAATGTTAATGTTAAATGATCTATTTGAGCGTTGGGTGTTCAAGTGCTGTGATTTCACCGGCTCACGAGAGCACTAAACGTACATTTGATTTTTGAATCATGACATCATCGAAATGATCGAAATGCAACATTGTGAAATATATTTGTTTAATGATTTTACTGGTTACTCGCTGAGCTTCTAGCTCACCCCAAAAATATTTTATTCCCCTCCACAGGGCTCAAGGCGAAGGAAGGACTTGTAGTACTTATTCACGTGAATGGATGGCATATATCTTGTATAATTTGGATTTGGAATCATTTTATGTATAGTTGAGAATTGTTTCCGTTTCGCTTATGACATGTAATTATTGGAGAATTTGATGTATATTGGAGATTTATATTGTAATATTTGAGGTTTATTCTTGTAATTTATTTGAGGATTGTAGTGAACGACTGAGTCCCGGCGAGAGCCGGGCAGGCGGCCCGCCGAACCCTCTGGTTCGCCTTAGGGGGAGGTGGGGTCGTCACAAGGTATATATGTTATTGGTTATAGGTTTGAAGCAAGTTTAAGGGCGCGTTAAGAATATCTTCAAGAAAACAGTTTGAGGTAGGTGGTGCTTATTCCTTTGTATTTTCTAAAACGTTAAATATGAATTTTCTCAATTAAATGCTTTATTTTGATATATGTAAAATGGATCATGTATGGCTATTTGAAATATTTTGCCATGCAATATTTTATGAAATGAGTGGCATATTTTCATGAAATGAAGGAAATGTGCATGTGACGTGTGAAATGATTTTATATTACAAAAAACTCTAAACGGTCATGAAATAGACAGTAGGGGTTATAGTTCGTGTATGTTATGTTATGTTAGTTATGGGAGTCGGTATAGAGTTCAACCGATTGACTTATGTTATGTTATATGTCAAGGGGTTTACGCGAAACCTCTTGGTCACTCTCTTGGAAGGGATTAATCTCTAGGTTAAGTATTTAGAAGCCAAATATTGCATGTACTCGTTTATGAACCATGTTTATGAAATGAGAGCACGTGATTGACATGTTTTATAATTTGCAGGTATGTTCTAATATGTTCAATGAATACGATCATGTCATATTATGTGTATTTCTATGTCATGTTCGGCGGAGGCCACCTCTAGAACCTACGGGATTAAGTGCCACATCGAATAGAGACTACTTATGTATATGCCACTCACCTTCAATAAAATATGTTTTTGTAATATATGAAATGGGATGACAAAGGTTTTTAATTGATATATGCATGTGGCATGGTGTGATCAAATTTGCAAATGTATATAGTATGTATCTAGCTACATGATTTAACAGAGGAATAAGTACTATCTGTTGGGCATACGTTGCTCAATCCACGTCTATTTATTTTTCTTGCAAATCAAGAAAGCCAATTCGTGTACATTTAGAAGATAAGTGAAAAAGATAAATAGATAGATGTTTAAATTCTAAGAAGTTGGAGTAAAACATTTTGTAGATGCAATTTAGTGAAATGTATGTATTTCATTGGTATCTATAAGACTTAAATTTTAGTAAAATTTTGTAAGTTATGATCATGATACCTTATATTTATAGGAGTAAGGTCTCATAAATATGGCGTGCCACGTTGCAAATCCGGTTCAGAGACCCGGATTTGGGGTGTGACAAATAAGGGGTGGGTAGGGAAGGGAGGGGGAATTTTCGGGCGGGGAGAACAAGAGAAAGTTGGAATATCATGCGGGAGGCATGTGATGACAACGAAAACTTGTGAACGATACCCCCGGTTGGCGCTTAGTCTTATATATTGATCAGTAGATCTCACTTGGTATCTAAATTAGTATATATGAACTTTACATGTTGATATGAAACTTTTTTATTGGTCATCGGTCAATTACTAGACATACATAATAATTATTCGAACTGGCATAAAATTTTTCTTTGGTAAACCATAAATGTGTCATTTGTTCAAATTTTCAAATTAAAATGGGTAATTAATGATGTACCCAACTCATAGCTATTTTATACCTATCCATTACCCTACAAATTACTCATCAGTCACCAAGATAATCAATTCCAAGCCATCCGTACATCATGGTCAAAGTCAAAGTATTGAAAGATGCTAAAAAAAATCAAGGCATGAAGCCTTTTTTTTTTAAGTTTTTTCTCTCACGTGACATGTTAGTTTTGTCGATCGTCACTTTATTTATAATATTTTACATTATTTTTGTGAGAACCCTGAAAATAGACATATAAATATCAGTGCATATTTTATTTGCATTTTAATCCTTTAATAAATTTTAGCACGAAGTCCAATTGTTTTTAAATAAGTATGTAGAATTAAACGTTATGTGCAAAATAAAAGAATTGTGCTAAACTACTAAACTTCTTAGTTTTGTTACATTAACTTCATATTTCAATGGTAAACTATTTCATTGATCTAATAATTAATTTCTTTGAAATCTAGTATTGTAATTAATTGTTTTGCAATAATAGGGTAAAGATAATTTCAATGCAATAAATAATATAATTGTGCCAATATTGAATTATTCGGTTTGCTATACTAAATTAATATTTCTTGAATTGGATTAATTCTATTACTTTAAAATAAATTCTCTGATTTCCGATAACTAGTTTTAATCGTTAATAATGCTAAATGTTAATAGGAATTTTCGCGTTAAGATGAAAGCCAATGAATTTTGGATAAATATGATACTAATATACTAAACATATTTAAGGCGTGAAAATTATTATAATTATAGTCTTATTCTCCTTTGTTTTCACAATAAGTGCGTAAAAATAACTTTTTATGTGCAAACTGACACGCTTGTATTAAATTATTATGTCACTTGACTTTATTATACTAAACCGATAAATTTCGAGTTAGACTAACTCTATTTCTTGAGAAATAATAATTGGAAATTCTAATAACTAATTTAATCGCTAAGTAATATAAGAATTACTAGGAACCTTAATGTTAAAATTGTAATCGATAAATCTTAGACAAAAACGACATAAGTACCCTAAGTAAACTTAGGACGAAAGGATTTCGATAATTAAAGCCTTGCAAGATTAGCATATAATTAGGCAATCAAATTATACTTGGGATTAATTTTTGGGATTAAATTAGAATCAAGGACGCAAGTATTATTAGAAGGTCGAGTGAAAGGTTCAAAATACCCTTCACAATTCCACAAAATCACCGCACATCCATAACATTTCCATGCAATACAAAACAACTCCTCGGACAGCAGCATAGCACCGCACCATCCGACCAATCAAAAACCTTCAACCATCTCAACACTCAACTTCCCAACCGTGCACTAATTCACCTCAGACCACACCTCAAACTCACCACAACACCTTACCTTGTTATCATCGACAAAGAGTGAGCTGCGAAAGCAAACCATGAGGACGAGAGGAAACCAGAGAAAGTGTTGAGTGAGTTGCGGCCTTGAGCTGTCCGAGAGAGGGTGAGAGCAAGAGGTCACCGTGCGAGTTTCTTTCCTTCCTCCACCACTGCCGAGCTGCCATTTCCTTCACCATCCTCCACCAGCTGAGCTCAATCACACACCCCAACTTCACAGCCTACACAAACCAAGCTCAGCCCCGCCATACCTCAATTCCATAGCCAGCCGAGAGGATAATGTTGCAGCAACCTATCGTGTGAGCTGAGCTCTTAACTGAGGTAATTTCTGGGATAAATTAAGTTAATTATTAGTAGATGAAGTTATATCAGAGCCTGCATGTGTTGGTTGTGCAATCGGAAGAGGAAATCAAAGTTTCAGAAAAATCTGTTCTGTTTAAATGTCTCTGCCGAGAGTTGTGTTTGGAAATGTAATTTTAATTTTGATTAGTTGAAGTAATCTGAGCTTTTCTATGCGATTACTTAACTCAAGACATGATGTTTAAGACCATGCATGTCAACCTATGTATCCGGATGATGAATTTGAAGAATGAATGAGAAATCTGTTTTGATGAAAATGTTTCTGCCGAGGAAATGATTTGGAAAGGTAGCTGTAATTCTGTTTTCATGTGATAACCTGAGCACTCAAGTGTAAAATAGCCGAGTGAAACTTAATGTGTATGATGTCTAGGACCCTGCATATTAATTCCATGAAGTGATTGATGAATTAAGGAACCTAAGAAATTCTGGTTTGATGGAACCTTTTTGCTGAGACTGATTGGGGAAATGATTTGCTTAATTTGTTTAATTTGCTTAGTTATGATCGGCTGTGGTTATAATCCTAATTATTCTAGTGAAGATAAAATGCTTAAAAGCCTGCATGTTGAGTTACACGATTGTACAATGAGATTAGGAACTTGGAAAAAATTCTGGTTTAGTGATTTGGGATTCGTATGACCTGAAAATTCCCGAGACCTTGAATTGGATATCTAGTTCTCAATCTGTATTACGGGGATTTTATGAGTTGATATATGATTAACTAGTTAACAACATGTTAATTGAAGTTTGCATAAGGTTTTGTAGCTTGGCTAACCAGGAAAATAAAAATGAAAACAGAAAAATTATTTCATGAACTATCATCCGAGCTTAGTTGATACAAATTCTGGATTTGTGATTAGATGAGTACAATTGTAGTATGAACCTGGATTTGATTTGGAAACCTCTACTTGCTAGCTACGTGTTTTCAAGTCCTAATAGAGTACCAAAAAATTCTGTTTTTAACCAAAGAAAATTCTGTTTTGGAACCCTTGTTATTGCTGGAATTTCTTTGTGAATTGCCGTTAACTTGAACCTGGAAATTTTGAAGTTTATGACAGTGGTTTAACTTCAACTACTGAACGGAAATTGTGCATTGTTTAGCTAAGTAATTGCATGAGGAAGTGAGAGTTTACTAGCCTGCCTCACCTCAGTAAATAAAGTGAAAACAGAAAATTCCTTCATACAAGATTCAACCGTAGCTTGCTTGACAGATTCTTGAATTTTTGGGGATGTTTAACCTTATGGCTCGAAATTGATTATGAACCAGAATCTTCAGCTTGACTTTAGAATTTTTCCTTGGGGTGTTAGGAACCTGAAATGCATGCCAAAATGCACACGTAGTCTGTGAAAAATGTTTGGCAATAAATCATTTGATATCTTGGGAATTCAATTTGGAAATAGTGAAGTGAAGCTATGGTTATAAGCTGGAAATTTTCCAGCCTTAGTCATGTTTGGTAAAGAGGTACGTATGGATTTCTTTATATAATTTGGAGCTGTGGAAAAATTGTATTATTACTGAGTTCGTTTTATAATACCTTGAGTTGGTCATGCATTTGAATTTTGGGGTGACAATGTGATATTATGGATGGAATTTCTTGGCTTTGGACCAAATACTTGAGTAGGAGGCTGCTGCAAATGTGGTCTTTGGTTTTAAATAACTGTTAGTAGATTTAAATATTTGAAATGTTAACTCGGTTGTCATAAGAATTACTGGTTGGGTGCTAAGGGCTAATGATTGACGAAGCCCTTAGCCATTGAAACAATTTTTATGAAGTACCACTGGATGATGGAAATTAATTGCTGGAATGTCTTAGGACTCCACTTTTATTTTATTTGCTTAAGATGGGTTTGCTGAAACCAAGTGCTAATGATTGATGAAGCCTTGGTTGACTATTTTATTTTATTCAGAAATGCAATTGTTGAAAACTAGGGCTAATGATTGACGAAACCCTAGTAATTTGCTATGTGATTTTTGGCCATATTTTAACCCATATTATGACTTCGAAACGGAATCGGAGCTGTGGAAGTCGTATCGACCTTGCGAACTTGAGTAACTGTGATCAAATTAATCAAAAATATTCTCCAGCTAGTATTACAATATAAAAACTCAATATCTAGTGTTTTGCCTAAAACTTTCCAACCCGATAATTTCCTTTAGCTCAAACTAGCCTTATTACCTTTGGAAAATGATATTCCTAGTTTCTAAAACTCTAGCCTTGTTTTACTCCCTTTCTTTTCTCTTAGAATTGTCCTTGGCTAGTTATCTATAGGAAAAGTGCCAAAATACGAGTTTTAATAACTTTAGTTAAAAGCATAGGAACTTGCTCGGCAAGAAACCTTATTTTTAGGTAAGATAGTTTTAGTAATAATTCTTGCAAAAACCATAGCTTTAAAGAAATGTTCAAAGTAACTTTCTAACATTGATATTAAGAGGTTTGTCGACTTATTTCAAGAAAATTTATACTAGTTACCCTTTTTATAAGGAAAAGTACCTCAAGGAAAATTATAAGAAACATTTCTGCTATTTGTGTCAAGTTTCAATCTAAGTAGATTTTTGAAATTACTATGGGAAAGTAAACTAGCAATATATTAGATAAACCTCAATGTGTTTGAGCCTAAAGACTGAATAGAAGCTTATAGTTTCAATATTTGATATTCTAGGATATTGCGAGGAAGCGGAATTCGATTCCCAATTTGACATCTGAACTTCACTCTTGGTGAGTGTCCTTGCTTGTTCCATGGCTACGTGATTAAAGTGCTTTATTTACTTGCTATGTTATAACTGTGAAGTGGTTTTGACCCATCGAAATGAGCAATGTGTACTTTATCACACTAGCCTTTCGAGTGGTGACTTGCGTAAAACATTTTTTTTAGTGAATTCAAGTGCTGGACGTAAAGTCGTTGGGTGAACCCCTCGACCAGTCTATAATAATAAATCAAGTGCTAGACGTAAAGTCGTTGGGTGAACCCCTCGACCAGTCTATAATAGTAAATCAAGTGCTAGACGTAAAGTCGTTGGGTGAACCCCTCGACCAGTCTATAATAATAAATCAAGTGCTAGACGTAAAGTCGTTGGGTGGATCCCTCGACCAGTCTATAATAATAATAATATAAGTGCTGGACGTAACGTCGTTGGGTGAATCCCTCGACCAGTCTAAGGAACACTTGGGTATTATCGCCTCCCTATTTGTTTATTTCAGTCGAATCAATACGTGTTAATTGTTTTAATTGATTGCATGTTTTTGGGGCACCACTGAGCTTTAGCTCACCCCACGTTTATTTGTTTTCCTTGACAGGTTCGGGAAACTGAAAGCCTTGAACTTACTTATGCTTCTTTTCTTTTGGATGTAGTGGAGAATTACGGCTATTGTGTGGGTTGTATTATGCTTCAACTTGAATTATGTACTTTTGTTTTTGATTGCCACTTGAAGCTGGAAAATGTGTAAACCCTAATTCGGGTACTTGGTTTGTAAGTTTGTTTTTGGAATTTATGTATTTTATCTCCGGATTGGTACGACTTCATATCTTGGGTACGTAGCACGTGGGACGTTTAAGAGCCTCGACTGGTTATTTTTATCACTGCTATCTCTGAAGTTAATGTAGATTTAAGGATGATCCTATTTGGGAAAAGTTGTTTCGTAATAGATTAGGTTATTCTTCGGAAGGATTCGGGTTAGTGTGCGTGCGTGAGTCCTGGCGAGAGTTGGGCAGACGGCCCGCCAGCCCTCTGGTTCGCCTTAGGGGGAAGTGGGGTCGCCACAATTTTAATCTAAAGGGAAGACCTAATTGAATTTAGGGGGGCTGATGGAGACAGAACCTATGTTTTCAAACTCGGACCGGGTCTCGACTCGGCCGAGTTCAGGGGTCAGGGGTCAATGAGTTCGATCGGCTTCAATCGGGGTTGAATCAGATGATGTCATAAATATATATTAATAATAAATAATTAAAATAATATATAAAAATTCCCTTTAAATTGATGGTTTACAACTTTATATACATATCTAATGAGTTTTGATTTAGTCCAAAAGGACTGCACTTAAAAAATTTAAAATTTTTAGGTAAAGTTGTAGTTTAAAAAATATATAATAGGTTGATTTTATACTTATTAAAATAATATGGGGTCAAATTGATATTATTAAAAAAAATTTGAAACTACCAAACCTAATGGAATGTAAGCCGCCGCCCCTTGTTCCTTTGCTTTTGACTTTTCTTAGTTTCTTTTTCTTCCTCCCATTCACACAGCTCCTCTTATCCTTTATACTCTTCATTTCTCCTCCCATTCACCTCACTGTAACTCTTTTCTTTCTCTTTATCGCTTACAAATCAAACACACATGGAAACTCTATTATTTTTTGTTATTTTCCTTTTTCCCTCCTCTCTATTCTCTTCCCCTATTTACTCTATTCTTTATTTTTCCTCCCATTTGATTTCAAATATTTCAAGAACTAATTCACAGGAAATCGGGCTTAGAAAATTTAGGGAATGAATTTTTTTCTCTTCATCTGGCTAGTTACTTCGTTTCTTTTAGAGTTGGTCAAAGATCAAAGGATGGAAAAAAGGAAAGAAAAAGCCAATATTAACTCAAGAGTTCAAGGCAGGCATCAAGCATTGTATCATATATTTGATCACAAATCTTGTCTAGGCGGCCCTCATTTACAGATTTAGAGGTGAATAAGAAGGCATCTATTCTCTAAACCTTGAAAAAAGACAAGCCTAACAGCAAAGGTAAGTGAGGAGGAGAGATTTGGTTGGAAATTTTTTATGCGCACTCCTGATGCTTGCAAGGAAGGAGTACAATCGAAACGGAGAAATGAAGAAAATCGGGTTCTTTCCAGTTCTAGCGGTTTCCAGTCAAACCCGAGTTTTGACCGGATTGGACCGATTCTTTGATTGACAGTTTTTTAAAGAGACTCGGACCGGATGCTTAACCGGTTCTCGGTTCAACCGGTCGGAACTTCAAGACTCGGTCCGAGTCTGAAAACACTGAACAGAACCATTATCGGACTAGATAGAACCGTCTGAATCTTTTAAAAGATCACTTAATATGACAAAACACTGGACAGATCCATTATCGGACTAGATAGAACCGTCTGAATCTTTTAAAAGATCACTTAATATGACAATTGATAAGAGATAAAATTTGAAGTTTGAATCCTACCTCCCACCCCACCAAGCCTTAAATGGCTCAGTGGGGGCTGGTGGTTTCACGTGGTATGTTAGTTGAAGACAGTTATGATGCATATGTTGTATTGAAGACATGTATTGGGATTCAAAATTAAAAGCAGAAGCTAGCACTTTTTTCCCATCTCAACGACTACATATTTCCTTCTTCACTGAGTAAAATCAGAAAGTTGAAGGAATCTATACGTTAATGGCGGAAAATTCTCAACTGTTGCTGGAAAAAGGAGCAGGAAAGCAGTCGAATTACTATGAAAATTGTCCAGGTTGCGCAATTGAACGCCTCAAATGCTCCAATGTCGGCATCCCTTTAAAGCACCTTTTCTTCATCGGCACTGTCACCCTCAGTGCGGGTTAGCGAAGCTCTTCTGTTTCGTCCTGATATCTCTATTTAATTATAGCAATTTTTATGGGTTTTTGATCTTCTTTGTTAGTAATTATTATTTCGCGGCAGAAGCTCAAGTTTCTCTTCGATGCCTTTGTGTGCATATTTGGGGGTTTGGTCGTTTGTAATACTTAAGTGGTTAAGTGTTGTATCCTGGTTAATGTTTAGGACCAGGGCAGTTACGGTTGGGATTTTCGTATACTTGATCGGTTATTGTACTTCCTTTCATGGTATGGTATTCGCTTATATAATTTTGTTATACTTAAAAATTTTATTCATGTATACCAATTTGTTACATAAAAATATAACTGGGTCTATAAGCATACCAAATTGTGGAAAAAATAACAATTGTACCCAATTGCACCAAACCCAATCATTCCTGCCCCAATCCCTCGACACTTGTGTTTATGGAGCCGAATCTAAGTGAAGGGATAAGGGTCGCCTTGAAACAAGGTAGGTACTGGAATCGTTGCCGTTGGTTGAGCAATTGCAAGATACAGTATGGCCCAGATGGTATAGTCCACATGGGGTTTATTTGAAAATTGAATTGATTGTGGAGCATTATTTTCTACAACTTTTGTGGTGTTTTTCCGAGGTAATTCTTAATATCTACATTTATTGTGATAGTGCTTGCATGTGTTGTTTTGTATATGACTAATTGTGTAAACCACAAAATCCAACGTGGTGTAACTCAAAGAAAGAGTGCAACACTGGACCAAAGCCTTTTTATGGTGTTAATTGGAAACTTTGAATGAGATTTAATTGCACAAACCCTCCTTAAACTTCTGGTGCAGTTTGCTCCGCTCAAGTTCATGCTTTTATTTTTTTCTTGGGGAATATGCCAGTTTCACCCCTAATTTAATGTAATGTGAACTTCATTCATATAGTTTTCCATCTAATAGTTTTGTTAGATTTCTTTTTTATTTTCTTACTTCTTGGTATTTCTTTTTCTTGTTCATTTGCATGACCTTTCCTCTCGTTCCTCAATGTCAAACAGGAAAAGAATACCATTTATTTTGGATGACATTCATACCATATCAGATGTTGAGATTGTTATAATAAATCTTATCGAAATTTGGCTATATGGTGACCACAGTTATTTCAAATTATGTACTCTTAGACACAATTATATAGCTCCATTGTGTATTTGCAGTTTCAGTTCATTATAAATTTGTCTTACAAAAGTTAACTTTATACTCTGAATCTAAAGCATGTAACTTAAATTTCTTAGTATGTTTACTGAGGTTCAACGAATGACCTAGTGAAGTTTTAGCTGATCTTCACCTTGCCGATGGCAAATTAATTTTGAAACCTAGCAGGTCGAGTAATTTCATCTGCCACCTAGATTATTAAAAAAGCTCATCCTTTCCGATGAAAACACAAATGGTTCCTTGGGATTCTGAACTTAGAAGTAATCTGAAGTGAATTTAGGAATTAAAGTTATTACACATATAATATGTTCGCATTGTATATGAGTCCCTTCCGGGGCATAAAATTTTGACAGGGTAATGGAGACTAACCTAGATTTAAAAACTTGGGTCATAAAAAATATTGGGGAGGTTCCCTTAATCATTGACTATGTCTTAATTTGTTGGACTTGTTTTTTTCAATCGATTGTATTTTGTAACTAAAATTTGTCCTTCTGATGACAAATAGATGCTTTACCTTTTCCAATTCAGAGAAAATTACTTGATTAATATAGCAATGTAAAGTTTGTTCCACAAACTTGCACTCTTATACCATGTCTTCTCATGTCCATTTACAGCTTTGCCAATAACATCCCTCTTTCCTTTCCTATATTTTATGGTGAGTACCCTCAAGAGAACATTACTGGTAACATTCTGATATTTGAACATGTCTTTTCTATTCAAAAGTACCTCTGCTTTTGCTTTCTCTTCATTTGGTGTGATTTGTTTACCTATTTCTTAAGCTTTTTTAAATCTGAAGAACAAGCTGTAAAACAAATTGACTGTTTAGTGCAGTTTATTGATCATAGACTGCAGAACAACTAGAGGAATATTGCCTTTTGCAAAGAACCAGTTATCTTGAATGTTCTCAACCTTCTATTCTAGTATAACATGAGGCTTGTGGGGTAGTTTGTTCTCAACCTTCGGTTCTAGTATAACATGAGGCTTGTGGGGTTGGTTGTTCTCAACCTTCTATTCTAGTACAACATGAGGCTCCGGGGTGTATCAATGGGTTCTGGGTGTTGGAGACAGAGGGGTGGGCAGAATATAGAGCTTTATCATAGTGTCTGAATAACAGATTTGGAATCATTGAATTTGGTTATCTTGAACAACATGGTTGTTATTTGACACAGATCGGGGATTTTCATATTGCAAAAACAGAGGAAGATATTGGTTATTATGCTGGATATGTAGGTAAGTAGTCTTAATTGCTGCTTTCCCTTATTAGCTATATGCTGAAAGTTGTTGAGCTAATTCTCATTCATTGAAGGATCTTCATTCATGTTTGGGAGAGCTTTAACATCTCTTTTATGGGGATTAGTAGCAGATCGGTATGGCCGAAAGCCAGTTATACTGATTGGCACTGTTGCAGTGTAAGGAATTCTGGTCTCACAACGTGCTTAATTTCTAGTTAAATGGGTTATTGATGTGGTTTGCTTCTTGAATCTATCCATTTCATTTTGTATCTCTAATTTATCAAGATCACAGGGTCATATTCAATACACTCTTTGGTCTTAGTTCGAATTTTTGGATGGCAGTTTCAATGAGGTTTCTTCTTGGAAGTTTGTCTGGAGTACTAGGACCAATGAGGGTATGCATTTATACTTGATTTTTCTATATGTTTCACTAGAACTCTTTGTGATTACAATTATGGATTGTGATGCTTGCGGTGTGCAGTCCTTGTGCTGAAGGGTGAATATGTCTATGTTATGGACTACCAGTTGTTCAATTGGTTGTTAAAGTGTAACAGTGGAACATTATGGCCATTTAAGAACATAAATTTGCTGGTATTAGATGGAACATTAATTGTATTGTTATTTTTGGTTTGATTGTTAATATATTTTGTTCCTTTATTGGTTTTTTTATGGTTGATTCACTTCATGATTTCTTGAAATTTGTCAAATTTTTTACTATTTATTTATCAATTTGTGTCTGCTATTAAATAGAGACAGAGATTTCCATGTAAAGCCAACTGACCATATATTTTACTTTTATCAACTTCTGGTTCTCTTGCATATTCCCTAGTAAACATTCAAATCGCTAGGATGCTGTCTGATCTAAACAGAATTATTTGCTATGATGTTTTTGTTTGTCAATTCCCATTACAGTGTAATAACTGTCCCTGCACTTTCTACTTCTACAGTTAATTGATTTCCAACCAATTTAAATGAGATCACCTGGTAGTTCGATGGGTTTCATCTCTTTGGGATCTGTTTCTTAACATGATATCTCCAATCAAAAGTAGTTTGTGCTCTTTTCATGCCAAAGATTCCTGAAATAGTATATAAGGTAAAGAAATTGTTAGTACAGGATATTGTGACCCTGTACATAACAAATTCTTGGATTCCTTTAAGTAATTTCTTTAGACCAAAATAGCAAAAAAAAACTTGATTGTGGATCTATCTGTGTGTACTATGACAGCCTTGACTACAAGTGAGTTTTCCTGGTTCAAATGGAATGATAACTTTACAAACCTTTTGGTTTGTAATAACCTGAACTGATCTGTGCATATTTTCCTGAGATTCTTAGATGGATTAAGATATGCGATCTATGGCTACATGTGGCAATGATATAGGAAATTTAGTACCTTATGGCTTGTAATTTCTCCTCTTAATTATATTAGGCGTATGCTTCAGAAATTTGTCATAAAGAATATCAAGCACTGGGGATGTCAGTTGTAAGTCAACTCCCTACCCTTTTCTTTTTATTTTGACATTTCGTGAAAGTTAGTTTGTATTTTCTAAAGGGTTAATTACACTTTACCCCCCCTAAAGTCCAAATATATACACTTTATCCCTTGTGGTCAACTTTTTGATGGGGTTAAGATGAAGTTATATTTTTCATGACCAAAATATCCCTGGCTAATTCTTAAACACACATAATAATTGTGACATAATAAATACCTATTTCTTTAATAGTTGCTAAATGCATTTAAACACAATTACACTATGCATTTTGATCTTTTAGCACTAAAATGAATTAGATAATTCACAAAAAAGAAGTCTAAACAACTCAATGTATTTATCTCAATGCCGATAGTGATACTTATTTTAAATAAAATAAAATTAATTAGTGCATTTGGAATGAAAATTATTTGCTTATATTTTTTTATTGTAGCACTTTTTAATGTGTTTTATGAGATAAAAACATGATTAAAAGTAAAAAATATATTGAAAAATGTATTTAGAGAATTTTTAGTTTTTTTAAAATGTAGAAAGCAAATAAAATACAAAGTAAGGTATGAATGCGGTATAAAATTACCAAGTAGCATCTTATTGACTCTTGAAAACTTGTGAAAGCTGCAAAGTAAATGAAAATTATCAAAACTAATCCGTTTACAATTTAAAGGAAGAAAGATAAGCGATGGAAAACTTGTACAAATGCTTTAGGAATTTTTAAATTCTTTTTTCTCCACAATACAAATTTTCAATTCTTTGGTATTATACCATCTTTTATTTTTTAATTTTTTAAATCATATGACTTTGTGTTTTTTCCAATAAAATGTTTCATATTCCGATTTAAAGTATAGCATTATTCTAGAACTATTATGTAAGGGCATTAATGTCATTTTGTTAAAATTTTGGATGGAGAAATCATGACTAACTTAGTCAATGAAGGGGGCAAAATGTATATATTTAAAATTTTAGGGGGGCAAAGTGTTATAAAGGGTCAAGTTCAAGGGGACGAACTGTAATTAACCCTTTTCTAAATGGATAACTTTTTTATACACTGTTAGTGTGTGTGTATATATATATATATATATTTTTTTACACTAGCAGGTTTAGATCATGCCATATAATATGAATTCAAATTTTGAATTCAAATCATGCAAATGTGACATACATCCAAAGTTGCTAGTATAAAAATATTACTACACTGTTAGTGCATAAAAAATTAATCCTTTCTAAATACAAGTTATCCTATTGCTGTAGATAAGCACATCGTGGGGAGTAGGCTTGGTGATTGGACCAGCTATAGGTGGTTATCTCGCTCAGGTAAGGCTTCCAGTTTTATGGTCTATCTTGGAAATTTCTCATTTAATTTTTTTCCCAAAATACGTTTCTAAAGTTTTAAACAAACAGCATTCTCAGAATTCATCGGAATTTTTCTAGTAAAAGGGGTCTGGGGTTAAAACTAATGTGAAAATGCACTCACCTAGTGCTTCCAGAAATGACTGTTTCCTGCTCATGAGATAAGCTGGAAAAGCAAAAAAGAAAACAAAAACAACATCTCTTTAGAATTCTTCTTGAAGGAAGCCAACTGTTTTGGTGGGGGGGACATCATGGACCTCTACTGGTTTTCCTGAATATAAGTTGAGCAATCAAGGAGAGTGACATGTGATGCAACAGCTGTTAGGAAGTTCATGACCTAAAATAGTTTTACCGTTTATGTCAGGCTTAACCAGACATTGTAATTTAGCCCGCCCTTGCTTAAACTATTGAAAAATGGCTCAAAACTCAACTTGGATTTCCCTCCTATTCTTCTTCCTCTGTGTTAAAACCTCTTTTTCCACATCTCTTGTTTAATAACTAGAGGAAATGAAGCTTCTTTATGTTGTTGAGATTTTTTTTTATACTGGACAATGCATGAATTATGTCATAGATGCAACCATAAATTACAAGCACATAGGCGGCTCTGCCGAATCAGAGCACTCTGTATGCATGGTTTTCCTTTCTCTTCGTTAAGTCTCTGGTCTTCTTACTTAAAAGGAGATCCTGTACTTGCTTCTCAGTTAACTTTGTCAGACTCCAATTCTAAATAAAATGCTAAAGTCAAGTAATCAATAGCTCAATACCCATGGTATAAACCATCAATCTTCCCATAATATTTCAATGTGGGATGTGGTGTGTGGCATATACCTTGAACGAAGATTGCTAATATCTCATCCGTAAGGATTCCAATTTTGGCTTCCAGATAAAAAGAAATGAATGAAGGAATTTTGCATTGACAGATTCTTTGAGAAATGTGGGAACCTTCTTCTAGCAAGCTCGTATGCACCTTAAACACTCTAGAAATAGTATTCTTCTATCTAGGCATTTCCTGATCAGCAGCATTCTTTGTTGTCTAGGTTATAATGGCCACATCTGCAGATAAAGTTTCAGAGAAACTTGTTTCACATGTCAATTACCCAAAAGCAGAAAATTAACAAAAAATAGTTCAAATAAAATTGATGCTATCATGTTCCATATTGGCTTTAAAATTTTAGAGACAAACTTCCCTGTCCAGTTGAAGTCCTAAAAAACCTGAAAGAAATGTCACCTATTTGAGTCAATTAATCCGAATTACCTTCAGCTTGGGTGCAATCTGCTACCCCTTTTTTGCTAGGTATGAGAATGTTAAGATTGGAATTAACTTATTTAAGCAAACAGGAAGAGGCAGTTAGCATTTGTCAAAAGAGTTCAAAGACTGCAATGACTTTAGTCAGCTTCCTTTCATAGAGATGAGAACTACATGGGGCAAGAACATCTGTACATTCTGACTGTAGCACATAAATTCTCATACAGAAACATCTTCTGTTAACAATTTTCTTAGTCCAAAATTGCATGGTCATCTTAAATCTTAGGATAGATAAACTTGCTCACTTGCTGCACCAATAAAGTGATTCCATTGCAAATTAGAATAAAGCAATATTGTCAAAGTAAATGTGTTCTTTCAATGCTACACTACACTAAATTGCAGTGTAATAGAGAAGCATTTTTCCTTCTTCGGTTATGTTAATTCAGTTTCCTTATATCACTTAGAGGAGTTGTTCCTTACCACCTGTTCCTTGATTCCAGAAATTTCCAATAAAACTTCTTTCTCTGGTTTCTACATCATTTACAATTCGTGAAAAATTCTTTCAGAAACTTTTGTCTTTTCATTTATATTGCTATGGAAACACTATATTACTTTACCTTGCAAGTTCTGTTTGCAAATCCTAGAACTGATCCTTCAGTGAGAATTTATTGGAGAAAAGAAAAAGGATGCACAAAAAGTTCATACTAGATTCCATCTTATTTCTTTATCTTTTTTTTTTCTTGGCCTAGGAAAGGTTTCTGTTCTTTCTTTTTCAATTCTTCCTTCTATGTGTAAGGTATAACTTTGTATTACCGGTTTTACATTTGTCATGTTCTCATCTTTCAGCTTCTTTTGAGCTTATTCAATTTTTTTGTTGTGCAATAACAGCCAGCTGATAAATATCCTGAAATTTTCTCTAAACAATCAGTATTTGGGAGGTAAGCAAATTGTTGATTTTCTATGCTATATTGCTTCCAAGGATCTGACTCAAGTAGTTCTTGTCATTATTTTCTTTTGTTCTTTATTAGCTTATCTTCTTCTCATCTTTCTACATGTTCAAATGCTTGATTATGATTATAGTAATTTTTTTAACTGTCAGGTTTCCATATCTTCTGCCCTGTCTCCTAATATCATTGTTTGCAGTAGTTGTATCAGTCGTATGTTGCTGGCTTCCAGTAAGTATCCTAGTCTTATGTTTTCCCTTTTTTACTGTAGCACATATAAAAAAATTCTCATTTCCTCTTTACAATTACAATTTCTTCTGTTTCCAGTTTCTTACTATCAGGTATAGATAAAATATGGCTTTCCATTTGATTCATTTGTGCTCGTTCCACTTCTATTGCTTCTAGACTTAGTTGTCTTTTTTGGATTTCTGAGACAAGGAATAGGTACTTGGTTACATTTTCTCTATGTTGGTAATTTAATTGTGCAAATTTAGAGTTGAAAAGCATAAGTGCTTCAGAGAACAATGTCAATGGAAGGCAATTAACAGGTAAAAGGAGGATAATGTCTTCGTATAGAAAATCAAATGAGGATGGAAAAGGTCAGCTATTCTGATGTGTGGCCAAGCAATTGCTGATTTCTAGTTTTGACCTTGCAACTATAGGGGGAAACTTTGAGGCATGCTTAACTTTTATCAATTGGAATAGTTTGTGTCTACTAACTATATCCAAATCTTTGGTGAAAGACAACAATGAATTGGATGTTTTATTATTTATTTTTGTATCTTTCTAGGAAACCCTGCACATCCATTGCCAAAACAAAGAATATGCTGCGTATAATGGTGTGGAGGCTGCTGCATATGATTCTACATTGCAAGAGAGAGATGGAAATTCTGGAGACAGTCTTCCTACTTCTCAGAGTAGTCTTCTAAAAAATTGGCCTTTAATGTCGTCTATTATAACGTATTGCGTTTTCCAACTTCATGACATGGCCTATACAGAGGTGATTTTCCCGTCTAAGCCTTTTTATTTTTTCTCCTCCTTTCGAAGATAAAAGTTGGTTATGTTTGATTTGTGTTTTACTTAATTCAAATTTCTTTTAGTTTCACATTCAGGTGACACATGGTTTATTATGATGGCAAATAGTATCCGGCTTCAATTAGTACTTCTTTCCTATATCCATACTTAGATTACTTTGTTCAGATGGGTCTACTTAAGATACATGCATATGTGGCGCAAGTATGCATAAGCAGAATTGTTGTAATGATTGTTTGGATATTTTCATAGGGTTAAAATGCGTACATAGAAATAGCAAAACAGTAATAGTAACATTAATAATGAAGAGAGAAAAATTAAGTATGGCATAGACTATCTTTCAATCTATTTTATTAGGTTTGCAAAAACTTTTTCAAGCTAAGACTATCAGCTTTGCACCAAAAATTTTGTAGCCAGGAGTTGAGGTCTAAAATTTATACTCCTAACCCATTCTATTGTAGGGATTGCATACTAGTACATGCATCGTGCCAATGTTTCATTTTATTTTCTTCTGGATGTAAAATAGACCTTGGAAAGTGTGCCTGATTCTTGACAATGTTGAGTGATCGAGATTTTCAACTTTTTAGATTTTAATTGTTCTGTCAAGGATTCAGTTTAGGTATTTTCAGCACTGTTACTTTAAGTGGATTATACCATTTGAAAATATAAAATGCATTTACTGTAAATTATGTAGATCTTTCTCCTTGCTACTGTGATTCATTTTATGGACAACGGAAAAAATGACTCAAAGCACCTATTCAATATCCGAACAGCATAACGTAAAACTGGTGCAAGTGTGGAAACTGCACCCACTTTCCTTGGGACACTAAACTTTGAGATGCTACATAATTTACCTTATGCATTGACACAAAGAACAGATTTAGAACTAAGAACTTTCATGCACAACAGAAAAATAGATTATTATTTACTGACTTTGATGCTTTTCATTTGACAATGTGAATAATTGTTGTCTTTGCTATGTCCTTTGATCAGATATTCTCTTTATGGGCTATTAGTCCTAGGAATTCTGGAGGATTGAGCTACACAACTTCTGAGGTTGGTGAAACTCTTTCTATCACAGGTATATTGATGAAGCTAATTTTTATTCCTCTGTTTATTTTTTCATCTTAATCAATGACAAGAATTTTCCCAGTTGTTAAGAACTTAGACGAACTTAATTGTCAGGAACCAGAACTTTCAAAGTATACGTTCACTTGAACTGCTTCTAAGATGCTCTGACACTTTGTGGGAGCTTACCCTATAGTCTTTCATACATGATAATAGGTTTTCTTGAGTGTTTTACAACTGGTATGGAGCCTCTTTAACTGGTGCTATTTTGCAACAATAGCAGGGCATAGATAATCTAAGCAACCATCTTAAGGACTGCAAATTTTGGAATTAAGAAATGCTTCGGAATGTAAGCGAAGGTTTTTTTTTATTTAAAAGAAATGGGTATACAGGTTGTAATTTGCCTAGGCTTCAAATAAGCTGATCTCTCTGAACTGATTAGATTTGGTAACAAGGTTTGGGGTACTGGTTCTTCATCTATATGTGCTTTTTTTAGTTGCAATTTTCCATGCTAGCTATACTAAACAAAACAATTTATTATTTCTTGTTTAACCAGGACTTGGTTTACTACTATTTCAACTATTCTTGTACCCAGTAGTTGAGAGGATTCTTGGGACAATCATGGTTTCACGCATTGGAGCAGTATGGCCTAAGTCCTGTGTTGATATTTCATCAGCACTGTACCTGGAGTTTTTTATTAGCTGTTTTTCATTCCTGGATTAAGTTCTACTAATTTTATTTGTAGGTTCTATCTGTACCTCTGCTATCAACTTACCCATACATAGCCATGTTATCTGGTTTTTGGCTATCAGTGGTTCTTGATAGTGCCTCAGTATTGAAGAACGTGTTCTCTGTAAGTTCTAGCTCTGTTCCTCCCTAAACTTGTTCGTGCATTTCTTAAACCAAAGAACAAATGCTTTACTATTTTGATTTTACTTATGTCAACAAATGTCTAGACTTTTATTGATATCCTTCTGACAAAATGATGCTGTTCATTTTGAATTTGTTTCAACACCTAAGAAAAAGCAATTGGACTTTAACTACTTTTAAGAACAATCTGCCTGTGTTAATCTTCTGTAACTGAGAGCATTACATGTATTTATTCCATTGCATGCCTTGCTTAATTCCTGACAGTGCTTTCTAGATCCTTCAGCAGCTTTTCTAGGCATCTCTGTATTTTGTTTCCCATGATCATTTGTTCTTCAATGTTCAATCAGGTGTCAATTACGACAGGGTTATTTCTTCTGCAAAACAGAGCTGTGGTATGTTTTCCATGGACCTAGTACTTAACTATTTGTTCTCAAATATATGGTTGTCGTCATTGGAAATAATATGATGCTTACTTGAATTCACAGTCCCAAGAACAAAGAGGAGCTGCTAATGGAATTTCGATGTCTGCAATGTCTCTTTCTAAAGCAATTGGTCCAGCAGCTGGGGGTTCTTTGTAAGTTGACTTAATCAATTAATCCAAGAATTAAATTCCAATTTTGCAGCTTTCATAGCTGGGGGTTCTCAGAGGATGTATGATGCGAATCATGCCCTAAATCAGAGTTTTCGTGGCGGCCATATGCAATATTAGTCTTTGATGTGGATAAATAAGCCTGAAAAAAAGAAAGGATCATCATGGAGTAACCCCCACTTTTTATTAATAAACAGTTAACGTTGTACAGCCGTATTATCCTTCAAATGGAAAAATTTTACAAGAACAATTTAGGTGTTTTATCTACCCTTACGTAGTTACTCCAAGTCCATTAGATCTCCCTTTCTCCTATTGCACTAAATTCATTTATCCTTTGTCTAAGTTTATTAGATCTGATTTTATGGATTTATTTTGCTAAAGTGCGGGATGACATGGCTGTATAGGTGTTGATTTCTTCCATGACTATGAAACCAATAAATTTACTTTTACCTTTTGGGGACCATGCAAAACACATCATATACTTCTTTTTGAACATGAGATGGGGTAACCTAAATTTTTGAGAGGTTATAAAGTGGTCTCTGCACTTTTACAATCTTGTAATGCATGGTTTGAAATGCTTAACTTTATTATGTCATAAATCCAGCAAGCCTTAATTCTACTGCAGCCTTTAGGCAAAGCCTAAAAATAGGTGTCGACCTTCATTTTGCGGAGATGAAGATGTACTTAAATTGTAAACTGCCTATCATTCTAAGGTGATGGTGATGACAAGAACGAAGCCGTGACTTGCTTCATCCTATCTATTTAGGTTGACATATATCTATCATTCGTATAGATGAAAACCCAAAAATAGTTTTGAGTAAGTTTCAAAAATAACTTGATGCTTAGCTGAGATGTCTGACACTATTCTGGTGTTAGTATAGGTAAGTAACAAATCAGGAGTCTACATGTTTCTTTAGTTTTTGGTTTCAAAGAAGCGGGGAAGGAGAAGAGGAGGTTCATTTTTCAAGCCATCATCCCACTCACTCTGCCTCTTTTTCATGCCCCTCTCTTGGTTTCTTTCACATGATCTGCTGGTCTTCAATGGCTTTTGTGTTTATAATGTGCTTTGGCAATTCATTTTGCTGCTGTGAATCACAGAGAATCCCTAAAAATACTATGATTACAGATTCTCTTGGGCGCAAAAGCGTCAGGGTGCTTCAGTTTTGCCAGGTGAGAAGATTAATTTGAGCCACATTGAAATACTTATCTGAAGACTTCTATTGCGATAATTTTTTCATGTTGTAGAAAAACCAATTTTGTAAATGGATCCCAGATGCTTCTCCTTATTAATGCATGAGATTTAGTCAAATCATATTGATAGAATAACTGATGGACCTTCCCATTCTTTTATCTGTGCAATTTCTTTGTCTCATGAGTGAGCCAGGAGAACTGGAGAAATTAAATGATGGGTTTTTATTTAATTAGTAGTAAAAATATGGAGTACCCAATTCCATGCCATCTTTCTTAAAAAATCTGTTTCCAAGAACAAGAATCATTTAATCCCCATGGCAATACTAATTATTCTGTTTTAAGTCTGTCAAAGAAAGTATGAAATCCAATGAAAAAGATGAAAACTGTGTCAAACGCTTGCACTAAGAATTACTCGTTGCTACATAGAGGAGCTTCCTACATGCATGTGAGGCTATTTATTCCTGGTCTTTTCTAAACTTTACATAGTGGAGCCTCATGAACTCGTTTTGCAGTATATTATGATTGATTTTGACTTAAATCATATGGAATGCATTTATATTAGGCTTGGACTAACCCTTTTGAGTTACTACCTAATGATTCTCAATCGATGAATTAAAATTATTCTGATTCAATGAAAATGCTTCCAATTTTAGCTATTGTGGAAATGAAAGTGCCAAGGGAAATAGAAACATAGTAGCGTATAGCATAGTAGCTTCTGGAAACCTCAAGAGTTATGTTTTACAGCTTTTTCATAGTTTCCAGATTTTCGGATAATAAGCTGATTATTTTTGTTCTTAGTCTTGAGTTGTCCAGCACTGGCATGATATCACAAGTTAACTACAATTATGTTTGGGTTCTTCCATTGTGACATTAATGTCTAAATGCAGGTGATCAGATGATTTTCTTCCTCCTTAATGTGATCGAGGTCATTGGTTTGCTAATGACATTCAAACCATTCCTAGTGCTTCCTGAAGATAATGTTTCCAACAGAAAACATGAGACTTCAGAAGAGAGCAGATAGTCACATTTTTGGACTGGTGGAACTGGCTTTCATCCATTAACATAGTTTTGCATTAGGTAAGACGGCTAAACATTGTTAAGAAGTCTGTAGTGCTGTTGAACTTTGTTAGCTGGAATAATTTTGAAAGGAGAAACCCATGCGTCTGTGTCATTTTCTTGCCAGGAAAGAAGTCCATGCCACAATACGCCCGAATTGGCTTGAGTTGGGTGAAATGAACAAAGAGAAGCTGGAAAAACGTGTTTCAGAGACTATGTTCAGTTTCAAATATGGTTAAGAAAATTTTGGATGGTGTGCCTTGAACAGTCAGTAGTGGAGTTGACGTAGTTAGTTTCGTTTTAGTTCTTCCATTGACTGTAAAAACAGTGATGCCTATCATGTTCAAATAGATACTGCTATTAGTCCCTTATAAAGAATGAAAATATGTTGCACAGAAACTTTTCGTTTTCTTTGCTAAATATATGGTTGAAGCAATTTGAACATTTGTTTCCTTAACTACGAAATGTATATTTCTTGTCAAGGTCTTCTCCTGTTCGTATACTTCAATCACCTATGAAAATTGGTAATTGAAAATTTCAACTAAATTTCTAGTCATGCTAAGCTCTAAAGTTAAAAAAATTACAAAATCTCTACCATATTTTTTAGCAGGGATAAAATCACTAAAGTCTGTTGAACCTTGCTCCTAGTTGCACTTTATTCTTATAAACTCCGTTAAATAGACATTGTACGCCCCCTTCCTTGATATTTTACAACAAAAGGGCCTCTTTAATGTTAATTATTTTTTAAAAAACGAATAGTCACTAAAGTTTGATCTCGTGTCATAGCGTAGAAATTCCCATTGCAACTAGTTGCAGCCATTAGTCTCTCACTTTGAGAGCTTTTCTCTCATTCTAGAGAGAGATTTCTCCCCTCGGTGGAAGCCACACCTTCTAACAACTTTTTCAAAATCTTTCTCTTTTCGAACTCCAAAATAACAGAAAGCGGGAAGAACTATTTGATCTTCTCAATCTCCGATCGATGCAATTATGAACAACTACAAGAATACTACAGTGATTCATTCCTTCTTTCATCACCTCCTTACTAAGAATATTTCATTCGTCTGTCATAGCTAGCGCATTTTCAGTTAATAGCCATATACTCTTAGTTCTTTTGGGTTGCAAGAAGAATGAGTTGAGCTTCCTTTTAATTTTCTTCTTTTTTCTGTTTGTTTGTTATCATTTGATTTCGTCTCGGTTTTCCAGATTTTCACTTAGTTCTCAGATCTCTGATCTATACTGTCTGGCTGGGGGACAGAGGCAAGGTGCGGTGGTTGACGGCGGTGCTTCCTTGAGCTGGACTGGGAAGACGCGTTGGTAGTTGAAGCAATATAGGCGGTGGGATCTGTGACTATGGAGCGTATTGAGGAGGTCTTACGAAAGTTTTCCTTATCGGAAAATGAACGGGAGGGAGTTTGCCTGGAGAACGAAGAGCTGGAAAAAGGTATAGAGGAGTGCAGATTGAGCTTGATTGGCAAAGTTTGGGGGGACAAGCAGGCTAACTTTACTGGTATGAAGAGCTTTGCCAATAACATGTGGCCTCAGGTAAGGAATTTAAAAGTTATTGAGATTAGAGCTAATATGTTTCAGTTTGGGTTTGAAAATAGGAAGGATATTGAGTTTGTGCTAATCAAAAGCCCATGGATATATGATGGTCAACCTTTAGTGTTGTTAGAGTGGAAGGAGGGATTAGAGGAGGAGGAGCTGGTGTTTAGTAAGACTACTGTATGGGTTCGGGTATGGAATATCCCCCTTCACTGGGCAAAGAAGGAGGCAGGGAGGAAAATAGGTGGAATTTTTGAGGGGGTTAGAGAGGTTCTTATCCCCCAGGGAGGAGGAAAGGATGGTAGGCATTTAAAAATCCTAGTAGATCTAGATCTGAGAGAGCCCTTACCAAGAGGAGTTATGGTGAAAATTGTGGGGAGGACAAGATGAATCGAATTTAAATACGAGAAGTGTCCTGATTTCTGCTTCTGTTGTGGACTGATAGAACATTCTGAACGTCATTGTGCTAGGAAGGGGATGAACATGGACAAACAGAATCAATATGGTAATTGGTTAAGGGCCAGCTTTCCTAGGAGTCCTAGGAGGAAAGCTAGGTATGAGAGGAAAGAGGAGAGATGTGAGAAGGAGGGGGAAAGAGAACCAAATCTGGATAGGGAGGGTAGTCTTCCTTACTTCTCTATGTTGACCTATACTAAAGAATTCCACAGGTTCTCTAGGAATCCTGGATCCCCAAATATCAAGGATGAGGGGAAGAATGTGGTCATGAAAAGGGGAACAGTGGGGGAGTTGTTAGAGCAGGAGGGGTTGGCAAAAGTGGGTGAGCATGGGGTAGGGAGGGAGGAGAGTAGGGGAGAGTGCTATGCACAGGAGGAAGTCAAGGAAGTTACTGAGGAAGATAAGGAAGAGGGGGGTCAGAAGAATGTAGTAACTGTGGAGGGGAAGGGCGGGGGGGGAGGTAGGGGAGAAGGAGGCAATGTGGGTGGATGATGAAGATGCGGACAGGGTGGGAGAAGGTAGGGAGGGGAAGGGGAGGGGAGGAAGGGGGAAATATGCAGAAAATAGGTCGAAAGGGGTCAGGACCAGCATAGGGAACTACAAAGTCAGTAAGACATGGAAGAGGCTAGTGCAGGAGGTGAGTAGGAGGAAACCTCTGCAAGAGCTGGAAATAGGGAAAAGAAAGATAGATGTCAATAATGGGGGACAGTTGGTAGATCACAAGAAGGGTGAGGGTAAGAAAAAGGCCAGATTGATGGAGGTAGTTGAAGATAGTATTATGATTACTGAGGTGGTGGAGCCCTCCCTCAATGGGGCTCCCAAGTTCCAATGAGAGTTCTGGTGTGGAACTGTCGAGGTGCGGGAGCCCCTTGACAGTTCCCCAACTCAAGGAACTTGTGAGAGTCCATTCCCCTTCTTTGATTTTTCTGTCTGAAACAAAAAAGAAGAAGAGTTACATGAATAGTATTAAGCAGTGGGTGAAGTTTGATAATTTGCTTGTAGTAGATCCAATAGGCTTGGTTGGGGGTTTGGCTGTAATGTGGAGGAATGATTTACAGGTGAAAACTATTCTGTTTACTAGTTTCACTATAGAACTGTTAGTGGCTGACCAGGAGGGAAAGGGAGATTGGTGGTTGTATGTGCATATGCCAGTACGGATGATAAAGTGAGAGAACAACAATGGCAAGTAATAGAAAGAAGGAAATAGATTCGGGGAGATTGTTGGGTATTGATGGGAGACTTGAATGATATTACCTCCAATGGGGAGAAGTGGGGAGGTAGGATCAGGTCAGAAGCAAGTTTTGAGACGTTTAATAGGTTCATTAATAGGAATATGTTGATAGATGTTGGCTATGAGGGGGTTCCTTGGACCTGGTGCAACAACTAGGACAAGGAGGGAGAGGTAAAAGAAAGAATTGATAGTATTCTGGGAACAAGGCAATGGTGTGACAGTGTTGGAAAGGTGAAGTGCACTCATGTTGAAACTGAGGCTTCTGATCATTGTGCTCTGATTCTAGATACTACATCAGAAGAAAGGAAAAGGAGGAAGAGATTTATGTTTGATAGGAGGTGGCTCATGCAAGGGGATGTGGGGGAGGTGGTGAAGGAGGCTTGGGAGACTGATCAGCAGGGTTTTAGGCTTTTTAAGGTGCATTATAAAATTAAGCAAGTCAGAGTTAGCCTTCTGAGATGGAGTAGGAAGCTAAACATGAATTCAAAGCAACATATAGATCAGATTAAGAAAGAGATCAGGGAAGTGAGGGGAGTAGGAGTAGTGACAGTAGAGGTAAGATTGTGGGGCTTAAGAGGCAATTGGCAGAAGCATACAAGAGGGAAGAGATATTCTGGAGTCAAAAGGCCAGGGTCAAGTGGTTAACAGAGGGTAATAAGAATACAAGCTTCTTCCATGCAAGTGTAATGAGTAGGAAGAGGCAAAATAAGTTGAGGGTGTTACAGAAGAAAACTGGGGAGTGGTGCAATACTGAGGGAGAGATATGTGAGGAGGTGGTGGATTATTTTCAGCACTTATTCACATCTGATAATCCTATAGAGTTTGAGGAAATTTTGGAAGGAATCCCACTGTCTATAACTGCTGACATGAACATAATGCTAACCAGACCAGTCTCAGAACAGGAAATCTACCAGGCAGTCAAATCCATGCACCCTAACAAGTCCCCAGGGCCAGATGGTATGTCTCATATTTTCTTTCAGAAATTTTGGCATATGATCAGAGAGGATGTTATTTGTGCAATTCGTGGCTTTTTCCATTCTGGTCATATTCTTAAGTCTATCAATGAAACTCTGATTAGTTTTATTCCTAAAACAGACTGTCCCACTAAGATTACTGAGTATGGGCCCATCAGTTTATGTAATGTCCTTTATAAAGTCATCTCAAAAGTGCTTTCTAACAAACTCAAAACTGTTCTGGATTGTTGCATTAGCCCCTCCCAGTCTGCTTTTGTTCCTGGCAGGCAGATCTTAGATAATGTTCTTATTGCACATGAATGTATTCACTTCCTGAAAAACAAAAGAACTGGAAAAAATGGTTATATGGCTGTTAAGTTGGATATGTCTAAGGCTTATAATAGGGTAGAGTGGGTTTTCTTGGCAAAGGTTATGCAGAAAATGGGCATCTGTCCCAGATGGATCCAATGGATTCTTGAGTGTCTTTTTGGTGTCTCATATTCTGTAAACATTAATGGGGAAATGAAGGGGTTCTTTAAGCCATCTAGAGGGCTCAGGCAGGGAGACCCTTTATCTCCATATCTTTTTCTAATTTGTGCTGAAGGTTTTTCTGCTTTATTAAGGAAGGTCACTAGAAGGGGTACTCTATCTGGTATGAAAGTTGCTAATGGTGCTCCTAGTCTGTCGCATTTGTTCTTTGCAGATGATTCACTCATATTCTGTAGAGCCAAGGCTACTGATGCAATGCAGCTCATGAGGATTTTGGATGTCTATGGGAAAGCTTCAGGACAGCTCATAAACAAGGAGAAGTCTTCAATATTTTTCAGCAAAAATGTAAAAGAAAGGCAGAAGGATGAAGTGCTGAAGTTACTGGAAGGAATGCAGCAAGTGCAGCAGAGCAAATATTTAGGACTGCCCTTAGTCATTGGGAGATCTAAAAGACAAATATTTGACTTTATTAGGCAGAGGACAGTCAACAGGCTGAAAGGATGGAAGGAAAAGCTTCTGAGTCAAGCTGGCAAAAAGGTTCTGCTTAAGTCAGTCATTTTAGCTCTCCATGCTTATGTTATGTCATGTTGCAGATTACCAAAGGATTTAACTAGACTCATTTGCTTAGAAATGGCTAGGTTCTGGTGGGGACAAAGGGAGGATGAAAGGAAGATACACTGGATTGGGTGGAGTAGAATGACTGAAACTAAGTCAGAGGGGGGTCTTGGTTTTAGGGACCTGCAGGATTTTAACCTAGCATTACTAGGAAAGCAGCTATGGAGGATCCAGATGAGACCAAACTTGTTGATGAGCAGAATAATGAAAGCCAGATATTTTCCAGAGAAGTCTGTATGGGAGGTAAGGCAGAAGGGCAGTGACTCTTGGTGTTGGAAAAGCCTTTTGAGTGCCAGAGGGATATTGGAGGAAGGGATGCGAATAAGGGTGGGAGATGGTGATCAGATTAAGGTGTGGGAGGACAGATGGCTACCTGATACTGAGGATGGGAGGATAAGATCAAAGAGGAATCCAGAGAGTACAATTCAAAGGGTCAGTGAGCTGATTAAGGATGGAAAATGGGATCAAGAGCTGCTATTGCAGGAATTTGATGAACCGAACAGATTGAGCATAGCAAGGATCCCATTGAGTCTGGGCAAGAGATAAGATAAGGAATATTGGGCAAAGTCAAGTTCAGGTGGCTATACTGTAAAGTCTGGTTATAAATAAGTAAAGGAAATGAAAAGGGGGAACAGATGTTTTAAAGGGAATCTAGAGTCAACTAGCATTACGAGGTCGAAGTCTCAGAACTGGAACTTCCTCTGGGGTCTAAACATGAAGACCAAGTTAAAACACTTCATTTGGAAATGTTTGCAGGGGATTTTACCAACCAATGCAGTGATGAGGGAGAAATGTGAGAAAGGGGATCCTGTGTGTAGGTGCTGTGGAGAAAGTGTAGAGACATTGGAGCATATGCTTTTCATGTGCAGTAATGCTAGAGCAATTTGGAAAGCTGCTCCATTGAGTTGGGAGGGGTTGGAGGTGTTTAATAAGAGTTTTTGGCATTGGTGGGAAGAGCTTAAGGGGGCCCTGGGTAGAGTAAATGGGAGATTTGGAAGGCCAGGAATGACAAGCAATTCAACAATAAATGCATTGATCCAAGGATAGTAGTAGATAAGGCAATGCTGGAGTGGAATGAGTATCAATTGGCCCAGGGTGCAGGGACAGTGGAAGAGGGTAATAGTGTAGGAAAGGTGGGGGCAACCAGAGGCTGGGAGAAACCACAAGATAATTGGATTAAGATCAATACGGATGCAGCCCTGAACATGAAGCGAGGTAAAGCTGGATGGGGCATTGTGGCAAGAGATAGGCATGGGAGGGTGATAAGATCCTGGGCATGTCCAACTACAAGCTGTGTAGATGCAAAAGTTGAGGAAGCCTTGGTGATCAAGGAGGCGATGGGGCTACCCAGGAGAGAGGGATGGAGGAAGGTGGAGTTTGAATCAGATTGTAAGTTGGTGGTAGACAAGATTAATGCGTATGAAGAAGAGAGTACCATAGCTATTATACTGGCAGATATTTGGAGCCTGCGTACTAAATTTGATAAATGTTGTTTCTCCTTCACAAGAAGGTCAAACAACTCTATAAGTCATCAATTAGCAAAATTTGTTATAGATTTGATAGATATTGCTGAATGAAAGTGTGACTTCCCAACATGGCTGCTAGAGCTAGCTCAAGCAAACTTGAAGGAGGATTGACTCTGACTTTGTACTGTTTTATGATTAATATGATGTTGCCGTTTGGAAAAAAATGTTAATTATTTTTATGTTTCTTTTTCTCCTTTCTCATTTGTCGCTTATCGCGCCCTATTTTTTTTGAAATAAAAGAAATGACATTTAAAAATGAGTATTTGATTTTAGAAAATAAACAAAATTGGCTAAAATGGGGCTTTTAAATAATGCGATGATTTGAGTCCAAAATATTAGTCTAAAAAGAGTTTTAAAAAAAAGAGAGTCGCCACTTAGTATCGAATTTGGGTGTATCAAGTCATCCAAAATATATTTTAAATAAAAAATAATTAAAACCCTTTTAGACGACTCCAGATCTTTGAAAATAAGAGAAAAGAGTTCGGGAGTCACGGTTGAAGAAAGGGAAGATAAAAATTTGATCTAAGGCACCCTTTTAATCTAACCAAGGTTAGTTGCAAGATTTAGTCAAAAATTTTCTTAATCTAACCTACAAAATTTATCATATTTGGATGCTTCTATATGGATGCATATCCAGATCTAGGAAATATCGAGAGGGACGGGATGTCTATTTAAAGTGTAATTGGTACAAATCATATTAATTGTAAAGTCAAAAAATAATCCCTTGAAAAAGTCACGAATATGTAAAAAATGAAATTCAAAAAAAGAAATTATAATATATATATATATATATATATATGATCTAGAAGAGGGAATGCAACATAATAGGTACGGGAGACTAAGATTCGTGATTCAATTTTCCTTTTTATAGAGGGATAATAGCGTGTTAACGGTAAAAAGTCATACTCGTCCATTTCCCATATTCGAAGACAAGCAAATGAACTAACTTACTTCTAATTTCCTAAAATGAGGTGCAATTTTAAATGATATAGTTCAAACATATAGAGGGTAAGGGAATAATAGCAGAGAAAATATCATGTAAATAAAAATAACCAAAAAATTAAAAAACTATGTGAGATGCAATAAATGTCACACCAAAGTATGAATCTAGCATATTTATGGCTTAAAAGGTCTAGTATTGGACTAGTCCATTTCTACAAGTTCTCACTAGTATTAGACTAGTGAGAAATCGAGGAGAAAAGCCACAACTAGCATTGGACTAGTGTGGTGATATCATATGCTTATTATAAATAAACAAAGCATATAGAGTATAATTAAAACAAATAAATACATAGAGCACATAGATCATATAGCACTTAGGCATAATATGTAGATGCGCAATCCTAGAAAAAGTAAGTAAACATGTAAGCACATAACACACAAGCATGCAAGCAAATAAAACCTAACTATTACATTTGGAAACCCTATTTACAATCTAAAAGGGGAATTTTGGAAAAATAATAAACATATCTATTACATTTATCTAACTAAAACATTTCTTGGAAAAAAATAAAAATAAAAATAAAAACTATATATTACATCACCTATCTAAATACATTTTTTTGGACAAAAGGGTAAAACCTATGTATTACAATTTGACATTTAAATGCTCCCAAATAAACATAAAAAAATTAAATAAATGAAAGCTTATTATTTTAAAAGAAAATGTAAACATATACCAAATTCACCTTATTATTTTAAAGAAAATGTGAATAAACATAAAACAAACAAAATTTACAAATTAAATGCTTAAATGAAACACAATTAACAATTAAAGGAAAGAAGCAATTATAATTGAGAAACCAAAAACGAATAGGGACTAAATTGCAAAAATTAGAAAGTTTTTGTGGTCAAATTAGAATTCTATAAAGCTTAGGGACCAAAATACAATTAAATTAAGGATCTAAATGAAAGAAATCTAAAATTTTTAAGCCACAATAAAATTACTCAACAGATTAGGGGCTGAACTACAAAATTCGGTTTCTGACTTGGGCAAAACAAACGAAATTGGGCCATTTATTTAGTACATTGGGCCATCTACTCTAGCCCAAAATAAAGACACAAACTAATCCACAAAAAAAACAAACAAACTATGACGACCCCACTTCCTTCTAAGGCGAACCAAAGGGTTGGCGGGCCGCCTGCCCAACTCTCGCCAGGACTCACGCAAGCATTCTAACCCAAATCCCTTCGAAGAATAACCTAATCTATTACAAAACAATTTTCCCGAAGAAGACCGTCACTAAAACCACATTAACTTCAGAGATAGCGGTGATTTAAAATAGCCAATCGAAACTCTTAAACGTCCCACATACTACAATCCAAGGTATAAAGTCGTACCAATCCGGATAGATAATTACATACATCACTAATACAAACTTACAAGCCAAACGCTCGAATTAGGGTTTACACATTTTCCAGCTTCAAGTGGCAATCCAAAATAAAAGTACATTATCCAAATTAACGCATTACAGCCCACAAAATAAGTCATAGCATTCAAATGCATTCCAAAAGGAAAACATGAGTAAGTTTCAAAGCTTTCAATTTCTAGCACCTGTTAAGGAAAACAAGTAAACGTGGGGTGAGCTAAAACTCAGTGGTGCCCCAAAACATGCAATCACGTAAATCAAACAGCGCGTAATAACTTAACCAAATTGAACAGTTAGGAAAGCGTATAACAGCACAAGGTAGGATACAGGGGCCCTCAGGAGCCATTTTCCTCGCTTGATCACCATGCATCGTAGTTGACCCTCCGTCAACTCTCACTACTTATAGTCCATGTAGATCCACTCATTTTAATCCTAACCCGTCACCGTACGTACCCCTGTCCCGGGCCCGAACACCGACTAAGGAAGCAGTATACTCGAGATATACCCTTAGAAAATTTGGGAGCAGTATACTTGAGTATACCCTCAGGAAATTGGTCGAGGAATTCACCCAGCGACATTTCCGTAGTTGGATTCAGAAGTCGAGGAATTCACCCAACGACGCAACTACATTTTGATTCACGGATTCATGAGAAAAATGATTCACGCAAGTCACCACTCGAACGGCTAGTGCGATAAAGTACACACTGCTCACTTCGATGGATCTAAACTAGTTTTGCAATTTATCACATATTGAGTCAAGAAAGCACTTTAACCAAGTAAGCATAGAACAAGCAGGGACACTCACCAAGAGTGAAGTTACTGATCAAGCTGGGAATCAAAATCTGCGTCCTCGCTAAATCCTAAAATACCAAATTTTAAAACTATAAGTTTTCTATTCAATTTTTAAACTTATTCGTATAGGGAATTATCTATATATTATAGTTTACTTTTCTAAGAAATTTCAAAAATCTACTTAGGTTTGAACTTGACAAAAGTAGTAAAAATGTTTCTTATAGTTTTCCTTGAGATATTTTTTCCTTAGAATGGGTAACTAGTATTATTTTTCTTGAAACAATTCGACCATCCACTTAGGATTGAAATTTTGTAAAAGTAGGAAATGTTTTATATGGCTTTCCTTAAAAATATTTTTCTTTATACAAGTGGCGGCTAGTACTATTTTATTTAGAATAAATTTTCCTTGCCGAGGGAAGTTTTCTGCTATTTTTAGTTAAAAGTCACTAAATCTTGTATTTGGAAATTTTCCTCTAGACAATTAGCCAGGACAGTTTTAAAGAAAGAAAAGGAATTAAAATAAGAGTTAGGGTTTTCAAAAGCTAGAGAAATTATTTTCTATAACTATCAAGGCTAGTTTGAGCTAAAGGAAAATTTCGAGTTGGCAAGGTTTAGAAAATCCCTACACGAAATTTCTAACTTTAACCTTCAGTGCTAAGTTTTATCGTACCATACTAGAGTGAAGATATATTTAAATAGCTTGCTTAAAAAAAACTTCTCAAGTTCACAGGACCAAAATGAATTCCTTACGATTCCGATTTACAAGCACATAATATTTCAGATTTGTCAATATGACCAACTCACGTTTCAAATAGAAATCTCACTAGGGCTTCGTCAATCATTAGCCCTAGGTTTCAACAGATTCAATTCTGATCAAGAATAAAACGAATGACCAAGGCTTCGTCAATCATTAGCACTTGGTTTTGGCAAGCTCATATCACATCTTAACTAAAACAAAATGAAGGTAAGGCCTCCAAGAAATTCCAGCAATTAAAGTTCATCATCCTTTAATATTTATAAAATCATTCAAATGGCCAAGGGCTTCATCAATCATTAGCCCTTGACAACCATCAATCACTTCCAACCACAATTCAATCAGGAATTCAAATCACAAATAAGCTAAATGTTCGATCCAAGTCAAAATTCAGTTTCATGAAGAAACAGGACATTCAAGCAGGACAGCCTACTTTGAGGAGTCACGGACAGCAGTACACATGGAGGAAAAATATGAAATTTCTACAGAACAAAGGCCCATGATTCTAGTTTCAAATGCCACTGACGGCACCTTAAACGGATTTTCCTACACCAAGATATAAGCATTTTTCTGAGACTGGTCAGTAAAATCCGAAAATCCGAAATCTCATTTTTCACTTGTGAAAAACTCCTTTGTTAACACTAACTTGACATGCAGAGGATGGTTGTTAAGTTACATAGTGTATTGTGCAATAATACGAAATTTTCAGCCCAAAACAACATTTTTAGAACTAAAATTCGCCACAAGAAATCTGGAAAATTCCTTTACTATCTCTATCAACTTGCTTGAGAAGTTTCTAGGTCTACACTTCAACATTTTTTATCAATTCAAACCACCATTCAAATGTTTCACATCAACATATCTTATAGAACTTTAAAACTACATATTCCAGGCATTTCCAACCATTATGCTTCAAAGAAAAATTTCAAAACCAAGCTGAGATTCCAACTCAACCTTCGGCTATCACAAAAGAAATTCTAGCCTTTATATATCAACATTTTTTGTTCAATCTTTCAATATATCCAATACTTCATTGCTAAACAACTTAAAATTTACATCTCTTATGTATTACTAAACCACTATATTCCAAGGGAAAAATAAAATAAATTTTCAGAAACCAATTAAAATTTCCAAAGACAACCTGAAAATTCTGGTTCATACCCCTCGGCTATCAATACTTTTCCAGCACTTAGGGTTTTATAAATCCAACTTTTCCTTGGCTAAAACATAGTTTTAGATTCTCAAATTCGTCATGTGAACCTTTGGCTAGCTAATTAACATTTCTGGTTCAAAATCGAATTCGAATAACAGCTTCAAACATCCCAAAAATCCAGAAATCTGTCCAGCTAGTCACGGATGAACATGTATGAAGAAACTTTCTGTTTTCATTTTATTTTCTTGGTTAAAACATAGTATTACTTATTCAAATTTGACCTGTAAACACTTAGTTAACGGCTTAACATTTCCAGTACCGAATCAAGTTCGAATAACAGCCATCAACATCTACTTTTCTAAAAATTATTCCAGCTTGGCTCGGATGAACATGCATGTGGCAGGTTGCATTTTCTAAAAATTATTCCAGCTTGGCTCGGATGAACATGCATGTGGCAGGTTGCATTTTGATTTTATTTTTCTAGTTTAACCTAATTAATTAACTACATGCAGAGCCTAATTAACTTGTTATTAACTATCTAATCACCACAATAAGCTCGGCTTACACCAAGTAGACCAGATTAAGGCTGCATTATCCAATTAACACTCGGCAAAAAGTTTTCTTTCTTATAATCAGAATCTTCTTTTCCAAAATCATCATCCGATGGTTTTAACTCAGCATGCAAAGCTTTAAACAATTTAATTGGTTAGTGATTAGTTATTTAATCAACCATGCAAGCTCAGATTTTCGAAAATTATTAACTTAAGATCAACATTTCATAATCAACTCTCGGAAATCCCAAAGGTGCGCACAACAGAATTTTTTTCTTCTAAGTCATCATCCAGTACATAAATTCAACATGCATGCTACTAATCACTATCATCTACCATTAATTAGCTTAACTTGGCACAGAAATTACCTCAGAAACAACTTAGCTCACACACGAAAATCTAGAAATTTTTCTTTCCTTCCTCTCGGCTTCACGCGCAGGTTTGTTGGTCCTGGTTCCTGAGTTGCGGCTGGAGTGGTGTTGTGGTGGGGTTGATTTCGGTTGGTTGGATGTGAAGGGTGCAGAACTGGAAGTGCAGAATGGTGGGACTTGCTCACGGTTTTCTCCCTCAGCTTGCGGCCCGAAGCAGAAAATTTTGCAGCTCGCGGATTGCAGGTCTCACGGTTCCACTTTGCTGCTCACAAGGTAAGTCTCTCTCTCCCTCTTTGTTCTTGGTCCGGAGCTAAGTAGAATGGTGGAGTGTGGTTTGGAATATGAAATGAAGAGGAAGAGGGATGGTGCCGCTGTTTTGAGTAGGAGATTGTGTGTTGAGATGGTTAAAATTTCTATTGGTCGGATGTGCGGTGCTTGTAATGCTGTCAGAGGGATTGTTTGGTTTTGCATGGAAATGTTGTGGTTGTATGGGCATTTTAGTCTTTTCACTTTTCTTCCTAACCTCTACTTAATTCCTCAATTCTAACTTAATTCCAAAAATTATCCCCAAGTGTGATTTGAACGCCTAATTATACACTAGTCATGCAAGACTTTAATTATCGTAATTTCATGCCTTGAGTATGTTTCGCATACTTGTATCATATTTATCTAAAATTCATTGATTTTGTCTTACCGTGAAAAACTTCCTTTAAACCTATAACGCTAGCAGCTAATTGAAAATAGTCATTGAGTTTCAAGTAATTTATTTTTAAAGTAATAAGATTAATCGGCTCAAGTATCATTAATTTTGCATAAAGGAATTTAAGTATTCTAACATTTTATGTTAAGACGAAAAATTTAATCTAACTCTAAAGATATTACTTTAGTTTAGCAAAACCAAGAAATTTCATAAATTAGAAAAATTGTATTATTTTTCACATAAACCTGTTTTTACGTACTTAATTGCAAACAAGTAAAAGTAATGCTAGAAATTATTAAGGAATAAAAGAAATGCAAATGAAATATGCACTGGCTTATATATATTTTCAGGGTTCTCACACAAACCCAAAGAAATTTAAACAAACTTAAATGTTAAAAAAACATTGGGCCTAGCTCTAAAGTCCAGACAAAACCCAAAGCTAAAAAACAATACCAGCCCACTCTTAAACCCAATTACAATTAAATAAAAGCCCAATCCTTTATTTTCTCTTTCTTTTTTTTTTTCCTTTCTTTTCTTTTTCTTTTTTCTTCTTTCTTTTCTTCTTCTTCCCTCTCTTTCTTCTTCTCTGGCAGATTGAAGCTCTAGCAACCGGCGGCCACGACAAACGCCCACGGCAAACGCTTGAGGCATCTCCGCTGCCGGATTGCTGATTGCTAATCGCTAGCGAATTCTCCGGTTACAAAAATTTACCAAAATACACTCCTCTACTCGATTTTTCGCATAGAATTCATTTCCGACCTTATTTTTTACAAAAAAAAAAAATACTGAAAAGTGCTCAAAAGAGCAAATTATAGCCGATTTTTGTGTTTTTTTAAAATCAATCAAATCTTTACCAAAAATTATAAAATCTATATCAAAACACCCCTTGTAATTTCTACAATACAACTATGACATTAAATTAACAAAAAAAAACCCAATCTAATTTGTTTCTGATTTTGGCATTTTTTTCGAACACTTTATATGCATATACAAAGCCCATTTCTCTTCCCTTAATCTCATTCATGGCTTATCCCAAAACTTTAGCAACACAATAACAACAACAAAACCAGCAAAAGCAAGAGAAATTAAACACCATACATGGATTTAATATGATAAAAAAACTAGAAAATTACCTCAATTAATGTAGTAGCCTTTAACCATTTGTTGCTTGCATTCTTTTTGTGCTTAACTTGAGGGAGCCGAGAGAGATGAGAGAGACTTAGAGTTGTTATTAGTTTTGTGATGGTGTGTGTTGTTGTTGTTGTTGTGAAATTGAGAAGGGGAGAGGGAGAGGGAAGCCGAGAGTTAGAGGGAGATGTTAAGGGGTTGGGTGTGTAGTGTGTGTTGTGAATTTTTGGAGGACAATTTTCTTGAGAAAGAGAGGGAGAGAGCCGAAAGATGTGAGGGGTTGAGGGGAAAGTTGGAGAGATTGTTAGTGTTGTGTCTTGAGGGAGTGAATTGGGGGAGAGAGAGCTGAGAGTTCTCTGGGAGGAATTGTCTTGAGAGCAAAAAAAAAATGACCAGCCTAGTGGGAGAATTGGTTGTTGAGAGTTTATGGGACCAAAAAATTCTAAAATCTAGAATTGATGGTTAGGATAAAACAGGATTATGTGTCCCATTTCCCTCCCTTTGATCAATTTTTGGTAGGTATTAAAGCATAGAATTTGGATGATGAGTTGTCCTTGTACTATCCAAAACTTGGAGAGAAAGAAAAGGAGGAAAAATCCATCCAAAAAATATGTTCCAAATTTCTAGCTATTCTGTATTATTGCTAGTTCGTTGCATGAAGAAGGAGAAATCGCGCGCCTGCACTGCACGCGTGCGTGAAACCACAATTTTTTTTCGCACAAACCTACAAAACAAGAATGAAAATAATCATTCAAGTAATTTAAGTGAAAAATAGCACACTTGAAATTAAAAAAAATTTTGGTGTCTACATCCCTCTTCTTTTAAAAGAAAAAAATTTTCTTTTTCTCATGTGAAAATTACTTTCTTCTATATTATTTTTAAAAATTCAAAAACCTAGAATTGATGATTAGGATAAAGCAGGATTATGTGTCCCATTTCTCTCCCTTTGATCCATTTTTGGTAGGTATTAAAGCATAGAATTTGGATGATGAGTTGTCCTTGTACTATTCAAAACTTGGAGAGAGAGAAAAGGAGGAAAAGTGTAAGGTAGTTATGCTATGACAAAGTGTAGGTTAGTTATGAGATAGAATATTGTATAAAGTATTTAAATTACTTTATCTAGAGTTTAGAATTAAATTAATTTGTAACAAAAGTACAAAGAAGTAGATCATAATGACATAATAATGTATAATTGACTACACATAATAAAAAAATAAATAAAAGTACTAGTTACTTTGTTTATTTGGTATATACTTCTACATATTAGATAATTTAAAAGTTCTACTTTGTTAATATCTATTTAAATAGATAAATTGCTAGTTATATACACTTTTGATTACATAATATCTTCTCTTGCTACATAGTTTGTGTCGCGCCCCATTTTTGCAATGGAAATAAGATGGAGTGTTTGCAAAAGATGTGATTTTATTTAAAAATAAGTGAAAAAGGACCTAGAGTGGGACTTTAAAGAATGTGACAGTTTGGATCCAAAATTTAGTCTAAAAGGGTTTTTAAGAAAAAAGAGGAGTCACCACTTGGTATTGAGTTTTGGTGTACCAAGTCACCCAAAAATATTTTTTGACAAAAATAAAATAAAATAAAACCCTTTTCGACAACTCCAGGTTTTTGAAAAACAAGAGAAAATGGGTTTGGAAGTCACGATTGATGAAAGGGAAGGCAAAGGTTCGATTAACTCAAACCTAAGGCACCCTTTCAACCTAGTCTAAGATAGTTGCGAGGTTTAGTCAAAATTTTCCTAATATAACCCTTAAATTTATCATATTTGAATGTTTCCTATATGAATGCAAATCTAAATTTATAAAAATATCGAAAGAAACAAAATATCCATTCAAGGGTTTAATTGATACTAATCGCATTGATTGCGAAGGCCAAAATAATTCCTTGAAGGAGTCACGAGCATGCATGAAAAGAAAACAAAAGAAAGAAAAAAAAAGAAACTTAAATTATATATCTAGATACAAGTGGCCAAAGAATAGGAATGCAACATAATGGGTGCGGGTGGCAAAACTCGTGACATAATTTTCTTATACTGGGATCGATGGGGTATTTAAACTAAAGAGTTATAAATACCCATATCCATGTTCAAAGAATAATTCTCCTAATATGAACAAGCAAACGAACTAACTTATTCTATAATTTCTTAAATGAAATGCAATTCTAAATGATATGATTAATACATATAGAGGATAGGGGATAATATAATAGGGAATATCATGCAAATGAGAAAAGATCCTAAAAATGAAAATATGCATGAAAATGTAATGAATATCACACAAAGATGAATCTAACGCAAGACGGCCTAAAGGGTCTAGTATTAGACTAGCCCATTTTTAAAAATCCTTACTAGCGTTGGACTAGCAAGTAAGTGGAGGGAGAAGCCACAACTAGCGTTGGACTAGTGTGGTGACGTCATGCATTAATAATTCATAGTAAAACAAATAAAACATAAATTAAAACAAATAAACACATAAGAGCACGTAGCACATAACACGTAAACATAATATCTAGATACAAAAATCCTAAGAAAAGCGGATAACACACATAACACATGTGAGAACCTTGAAAAAATATATATATATAAATATATATATATACTTGTTGCATTTGCATTTTAGACTTTTAATAAATGTTATTATTAGTTGATCTTAAATAAGTAGGTAAAAATAATTTTTAGGTTACAAATAGTTTAATTGTGCAGAATATTGAATTATTTGATTTTTGCCAAGTTAACTTAATATTTCTTGAGGTAGAGTATTTTATTGTTTTAATATTAATTCTTTGAATTCCGATAGCTAATTTTAAGTGTTTATAATTGTTAAGTATCAACGGGAACCTAGAATTAAGACGAAATTGTTTTAGGTCAAAACCCTTATAACTGCATTTAGGACGTTAAAATCTCGATAATTGAATTTTTGCGAGATTAGTATACCAATAGGCTATCAAATTTCATTTGGGGTAAAATTTTGGAAGTAGTTTACGAATGAGGACTTAAGTGGAAGGTCGGACAAGATGTTAAAAGACCAAATTAGCCTTCCTCCATCTCAAAATTACCATGCAGCCAGCTAGTAGTCTGAGCAAAGGAAAAGAGAACCGAGTGAAGCAAAGCTGTGGAGTGTCTGACTAGCAACAAAATTGAGAGGAGAACTCAGAGTTTGTTCCCCACCAAATGAGAGGAAGTGAGTGACCAGCATAGGAGTTATCGACCGAGAGAGAATAATAGGAAGTTACAACGTGAGAGAGCTTTACATTTCTACTCTGGACAGCAGCAACCGAGAGAGAGAAACTGAGAGCTTCACCATTTCTTTCTCCTTCCACTACTCTAAATCGAGTGCTAAGGGGGTGATTGAAGGAGGAAACGTTGCTAGTGCATCCCTGACCAGTTATCACCGAGAGGAAGGAAGGAAGTAGTTGCAGTTTGAGGAACCGGAAGCTAAGCATAGGAACAGTCTGCTTTTGCTGAGCTTTAAGGGAAAACAGGTAGAGAAATTCTGTAATCACCTTTTATTTACTAGATATCAGAGAGTAGATTGAATGCATGTTAGTCTTAGCGAGGGAATAACGAGTTTTAACCGAAGGAAAAATCTGTTAATGAAGAAAAATAGAAGCTGGACTGAAGTTGGAAACCGAGAGCTTGCAGGCTGAGCTGCAGCCTGTTGTTATTAAAAAAAAAAATGGAAACTAATGGTAGATTTTGCATGTGATACGTGGGTCTTTGATGTTTGGGAGGTTTAGTTGAAGAAAATCTGGGGAAAAGTTGGATTTTGGATGGAAACCAAGGGAAGTTTTCTACTGCAAAATTTTCCAGCTTACCCGAGAAAGAGAATGACAGATTCTTAACTGTCTTCATGATTTTTGGTCTTGAATTCCTATGTTAAACTGTAATATATATTATATATTAGCTTGGTTTGAACATGCATGAAAGATTTGAACATGAACTGAAGAGTTTGTTGGAGAAAAATTGGGTTAAGTTGATTGCTGCTAAAAATTCTGAAGTTATGCCGAGAGAGGGAGATTAGGAGTTGAACCAGTGTTGCTTCTGATTTCCTTGGCTGTAATCTTGTGCTCCTGCTGATGGTACTCTGTAGTTTGATAATCAACTTTGGCATGTGGAATTAAATGAAGAAAGCTGATGCAATCTGTTAGAGAGAGAGAGAGATAGCCGAGAGGAAGAGAATGAACGTAGGACCAGTTTTTCTTTCAAATTTCAATTCTGTGAACTTCCACATATAATATTCGTTGATACTCTGTAGTTTAATCAATTGGAAAATGAAGTTATTGGATGAAAACTTGAAGTTTTGTTGCTGAATTTAGGTAGATAGGTCATATGGCAATGAGTTAAAACTTATTTGATATTTTAGAAACTCTTAAGTAAATTGTTATAGCCGCATTCATGAAGTGACTTCTAATCGCTTAAAATTGGCTTTCTTAGTAATTCAAAGACTATAAATTGTGAGAGGTGAAGGTTGTGGATTAAGTTAATTTATAAATAACTTAAAGCTTAGTTGAAAAAGGGAGTGGAGTTTCTATAAGCCATAATTAATATTGGATTGAGAAAGTATATTGGACTGAATGAGTATACAAGTTAAACTTGAAGATAGGTATGTTTCATGGTTTGAAAATGATAAAGTTAATAAGTTTTGAAAATAAAAGGGAAAAATGAATATTAAGAATGTTAAATTTATATATTAAGGTCAAATTTGATTTTGATAGTTTAAATAATAAAGTAAGAAATGATTGTTTGATGCCAAGAGCTAATGATTGATGAAGCTCTTGGCCATTTGAGTAATCTTTACAAGAGTTAAATTTTTGGTGGAATTGTTTAAGTGATTTGGCCGAAATGCACTTGGAAAGCCATGACTTGTGGTTTGGAATTGTTTTGATGTCTTAGACTTCCTTTGTTTAATTTTGATTAGAATTGAACTTGCTGCGACCTAGGGCTAATGATTGATGAAGCCTTAGTGAAATTGATGTTGGAATTGTGATTTTTGCTATATTGGCAAATTGAAATATAATGTGCAAATGAATAGGAATCGTGAAGTCCGTTTTGGTTCTTTGAATTCGGGTACTTTTAAACCAAGCTTTGTTGAAATATTTTGTCCTAGTATCAAGCTATAGAAATTGAGTATAGTACGATAATGCTAAAATTCAGGTGTCGAGACTTTTTAAAACCTTGCTAACTAGTTAATTATTTCCTTCGCTTAAACTAGCTTTATTACTTTTAGGAATTAATTACACTAACTTTCAAACTCTAAATTTTTCATAAAATTGTCCCTGACTAGTTGTTTTAGAGGAAAACTGTCAAAAACACGAGATTTCAATAACTTTAAATGAAAAGGTTTAGAAAACTTGTTCGGCAAGAAAACTTATTTGAAGTAGATTAGTTCTAGTTGCACCTCTAGAAAGAAATGTATCTTTAAAGAAACCATACGAAATATTTTATCACTTTTACTAGTTTTAATTTTAAGAGAATTGTTGATTTATTTCGAGGAAATAAACTAGTTATATATCAGATAATCTTTTACATATAAATCAAGAACTTGTATAGTAAAACTTATAGATTTAAAACTTGGCCTTTTAGGGTTTAGCGAGGACGTGGACTTCGATTCCCAACTCGACTTTTGAGCTTAACTTTTGGTGAGTGTCCTTGCTTGTTCTATGTTTTATCTTGTTAAAGTGCTCTCTTGACTGTTATGTGATAATTGGAATGTGGTTTTTCTGATCCATCGAAGAGGGCAGTGTGTACTTTATCGCACTAGCCTCTCGAGTGGTGAATTGCTTGAAATGTTTTCTCGAATACCTTGCTTGCACTAGTTAAGTACTGAGTGGGGGAATGTACCACACCTGAGGGTGGGAGGGCCTCTTATCCTAACTCAAGTACCAAAATCTTGCAATTGTTGACTGGAGCGTGGACTCGTCAACTCAACTACCAGGCAGGAGAATGCACCACACCTTAGGGTGGGAGGGCCTCTTATCCTGACTTGGTAACCACTTGTGTGACGTCGTTGGGTGAATCCCTCGACTAGGCTATAAAAGGTATACTCGAGTAATACCAAACTCTCTCGTGTGAAGGACGGGTTCGGTGGGAGTAAGTTGGTTGGAGCGTGTTAAAAAAAAAAAAGAATCTACATGGACTTTAGATAGTGAGAGTTGACGGAGGGTCAACTGCGATTAATTTTGATCAAGTTCGTGGAAAATGGCTCCTGAGAGCCCTGTATCCTACTCTGTGCTGTTAAACGCTTTCCTACTTGTTGAATTTAAGCTTGGGATTTTTATTTGCTATTTGTTTTATATGATTGCATGTTTGGGGCACCACTGAGCTTTAGCTCACCCCACGTTATTTGTTTTCCTGAACAGGTTTTGGCATTCGAGAGACTTGAAGTCTGCCGTTAGTTTTTGTGAATGTTGTTTTGAATCGGACTATGTATCTTTTGTCTTGGGTTGCCACTTGAAGCTGGAAAAGTGCAAACCTTAAGTTTTGTTTTGATTTGTATGAATGTATTTGAATTTTATGATTTCACTTTGTGGTTTGAAATGTATAAATATAGTTGTGTGTTAATCTGGTTGGAGGTGTACTTATGAGTGAACGTTCAGACGTCCAATGGCAATGTTATCTCTGAAGTTAATGTGTCCATGGTATTCTAGTCGTTTAAAGGTTTGGCTTGTTCGGGTGACGAACTTCGTTTTGGTTTAAGTTATTCGTCGGAGGGGTTTAGTCGGTTTCCTTGCATGAGTCCTAGCGAGAGCTAGGCAGGTGACCCGCCAACCCTCTGGTTCGCCTTAGGGAGAAGTGGGGCCGCCACTGGTGGTATCAGAGCCTAGGTTAGGAAAATTATTTGAAAGATATAATAGATATATTAGAAACCCTGAACCTTTTAAAAGTTAAGAAGTGAGTTGATCAGACATATCCTAAGTAGTACTTGAGTAAGTTAGCTATTTAAGTATTAACTCTTGGATTCTGGTTAATTTTGCAGGTATGGAAAACGGAAACGGACATGCTAATGGTAACGGATTGGCTAATGGACATGCAGAGCCTCTTAGGTCCATCTCTTATAGGCCACGAAACGGAGGACCTCGTATACGTTATACACCAGCTGATAGGTACCTCCGATGCCAGTGTAGGGCCACATATGCCTACCCTAATGAGTTAGTGCTATCCTTAGACGACGAGCGTCACCAGTTGAGGGACGCTAATCATACTTTGACCCAGGACGTCGAAGAGTTGAGCATCATGGTTGATACTCAGCTTGACCGCATAGCTGAGCTCGAGCAGAGGTTAGCAGCTGAGAGGGCTAGGTCAGAGGCTGCTCGTGAGGAGTTAGGGAGACAGAGGTCTCGATTGACTCGAGTAGCTGAGGAGGTACGAGATAGGAGTGCGGGTATTAAGGCTGACGCCACTATGATGATAGACGAGGTCATCGGTATTATTCAGGGTACTGCTCAGGCGGGTGTTGAGGAGGACCCTGAGGAGGACGTTGCTCCTGGCAGCCCTGCTGAGGGTTAGACTAGGTTTCATCTGCTTGTAACTAAGTATCCAGGGTTAGATAGGGTGACACTAGTTTAGGTCATAGCATTTTGTCTAGTTGGATGGCCTACTTTTGAGGCACTACATCCCTATTTTTGGTTTAAGGGATTGTTTGTATATATTTGTTAAACTCGTGTGCCATACTTTTGGAAAGCACCCTAACCTGCTATTTGTATGAACCTTGGTGTGTGAATATATGTGTTAAGTGTTTTATTTTCCTTTTCCTTAATGTTCATGTTGATTTTACTTACAAATATATATATATATATATATATATATATAACAATAATAATAGTAATAAGTAAATAAATAACAATATCTTCTCTTAATTAATTTATTTATATCAATAGGCATATCTAGGCTATGGATCGACAAGCTAGAGGTAGAGAAAGTGGGAGATCCACTAGACAACACCCCGAGGTTGGTGGTGATAGGGGACCTGAGGTCAATCAAAACCATGGTCAGGAGAGCATGGCCGGAGACCCAGTGGCTACCGCGATCAATAGAATAACTGATGTCTTAGAGCGCATGACTGAGCACCAAGCCCTTAGACCGGCGCATCACCAAGGAGGCCCAATCGATACTGAGGATCGGGCATTGGAGAGATTCTTGAAGTTCGGACCTCCCAAGTTTTATGGAGAACCTGAACCTGAGGTAGCAGAAGGTTGGTGGGAGAGGATCTCTGACATCTTTGCAGCTCTAAATTATGTGGAAGAGAGACAAGTGACTTTCGCCGCATTTCAGTTTGAGGGAACTGCTCGTTCCTGGTGGAACCTAGTTAGGGATAATTGGGACAGGAATCATATTCCCAGAACCTGGGCGAACTTCACGAGGGAGTTCAATGCCAAGTTTCTTCCTCCTCTCATCCAAGAGAAAAGAGAGGATGACTTCATCAAGTGTAGGCAGGGGGCGGTGAGTGTTGCCGAATATGAGATTCAATTCACGAAATTGTCCCGTTATACTCCTGAATTGGTAGCCAAGGAGCAAAGGCGTATAAGGAGGTTTGTGCAGGGACTAAACGTCGAGATCCAGGAGGGATTAGCTGTGGCGACCCCACTTCCCCCTAAGGCGAACCAAAGGGTTGGCGGGCCGTCTGCCCAGCTCTCGCCAGGACTCACGCAAGCATTCTAACCCAAATCCTTTCGAAGAATAACCTAAGCTATTACCATAACGAATCTCCCAAAAGAGACCAATTGCTAATGCCACATTAACTCCAGAGATAGCAGCATAAGAAGATAGCCAATCGACGGCTATTAAACCCCTCACGCGATATTTACAAGGGGTAAGGTCATACAAAACCGGATAGATAATTACATACATCACTAATACAAACTTACAAGCCAAACGCTCGAATTAGGGTTTACACATTTTCCAGCTTCAAGTGGCAAACCAAAATAAAAAGTACATTATCCAAATTAAACACATTACAGCTCACACAAGTAGTCATAATATTTAAACACATCCCAAAACGGAACATGGATAAGTTTCAAAGCTTTCAATTTCCAGAACCTGTCAAGGAAAACAAATAAACGTGGGGTGAGCTAAAACTCAGTGGTGCCCCAAAGCATGCAATCACATAAGGCAAGTAACGAGTATTGAAATTCAATAATTAAGAAAGCGTATAACAGCACAAAGTAGGATACAGGGGCTCTCAGGAGCCAAATTCCTCGCTTGATCTGAAACCACCGTAGTTGACCCTCCGTCAACTCTCACTACTTATGATCCATGTAGAGTATCTCATTTTGTTTCCTAACCCGTCACCGTTCATACCCCTGTCCCGGGCCCGAACACCGACTAAGGGAGCAGTATACTCGAGATATACCCTCAGGAAATTGGGAGCAGTATACTTGCGTATACCCTCAGAAAAATTAGGAGCAGTATACTTGCGTATATCCTCAGGAAATTAGGAGCAGTATACTTGCGTATACCCTCAGAAAACTAGGAGCAGTATACTTGCGTATACCCTCAGAACTTTGGTCGAGGAATTCACCCAGCGACGTCACAACACATGGATTCACTAAAACATTTCACGCAAATCACCACTCGAACGGCTAGTGTGATAAAGTACACACTGCTCGATTCGATGGATCAGAAACCATTTTTTTTTGCAATTACCACATATCAAGTCAAGGAAGCACTTTAATCCAGTAGGCATAGAACAAGCAGGGACACTCACCAAGAGTGAAGTTCAGATGTCAAATTGGGAATCGAATTCCGCGTCCTCGCAATATCCTAGAATACCAAATTTTGAAACTATAAGTTTCTATTCAGTTTTTAAGCTTATGCACATCGAGGTTTAGCTAATATATTACTAGTTTACTTTCCCATAGTAATTTCAAGAATCTACTTAGGTTGAAACTTGACAAAAGTAGTAGAAATGTTTCTTATAGTTTTCCTTGAGATACTTTTCCTTATAAAAGGATAACTAGTATTATTTTCTTGAAATAAGTCGACAAACCACTTAATATCAAAGCTAGAAAGATACTTTGAAAATTTCTTTAAAGCTACGGTTCTTGCAAAAATTATCACTAAAAACTATTTTACCTAAAATAAAGTTTCTTGCCGAGCAAGTTTCTACGTTTTTAATTAGAGTTATTAAAACTCTTATTTTGGAACTTTTCCTACCGACAACTATCCAAGGGTAAATCTTAAAGAAAGAAAAGGAATTAAAATAAGACTTAGGGTTTTCAAAAGCTAGAGAAATTATTTTCTATAACTATTAAGGCTAGTTTAAGCTAAAGGAAAATTGTCGGGTTGAAAAAATTTAGGCAAAACACTAAATACTGAGTTTTATCAACTAATACTAGCGGAAAAAAATATTTTTTTTTTATTAGCTTGATCAAAATTACTCGAGTTCGCAAGGTCGAAACGACTTTCACAGTTTCGATTCCATTTTGAAATCATATTATGGATCAAATTTGTCGACATGGCAAAATCACATAGCAAATCACTAGGGCTTCTTCAATCATTAGCCCTAGATTTCAATAGATGCATTTCTGATCAAGAATAAAATGAATGACCAAGGCTTCGTCAATCATTAGCACTTGGTTTTGGCAAGCTCATCTCACATCTTAACTAAATAAAAATGAAGGTAAGGCCTCCAAGAAATTCTAGCAATTAAATTTCATCACCCTTTAATACTTATAAAATCATTCAAATGGCTAAGGGCTTCATCAATCATTAGCCCTTAGCATCCAACAATTATTTCTTATAGCAATAAAGTTAGAATTTCAAGTGTTTAAATTCACTGACAAGCACTTGAACATGAGGCAAGATTTGTAACAACATTTTTGTTCAATATTGAAGCAAAATTTCATCACACTTAGCCAAATGCAGATTAAACACTTCTCAATAATTTATATTCCCACGATTATCCATTCCCAAAACCGATAATTTAATCACACCAATCCGGTCGTGATAAACTCAATTGGTCACTCTAAGTACACATGCACGATCCTCTTAACATAGCTTATGGTGAGATCAGTGCGCATACAATATTTTTCAGCTCAAAATATCATTTTTAAGGTTAGCATTCGCCAATTAAATCTGAAGAATTCCTTTGCTGCTTTCCTCAATTCAGTTGGGAATTTTCCAGGTCTACACTTTACCATTTGGATTCAATCTCCCAGAATATCAAATGTTTCATGACTAGGCATCTTACACATCTTAAAGCGCACATTTTTCATGCATTTCAAACTCAATATACTCAAAGGAAAATTTTCAGAAACCAATTGAAAATTTTCAGCTCAACCTCCTCGATCATTAAAATTTCCAGCACTTCATTGTTCATGAATTCGAAATTTCTTCGGTTAAAACATACTATTAAACCCTCAACTTCCTCATGCAATTACTTAGCTAGACAATGAATATTTCCAGTTCAAGAGTTGAATTTAAACCATGGTTACAAACCCCAAAATTTCCAGGTTTAAACTATTTAATTAACTACATGCAGAGCTTAATCTACCTAGTCCTTAGTTGGTTAATTACATACATAATCTCAGATTGTTCCAGATAAGCAAGATCAGAGCTGCATTATCAAATTAACTTTCGGCAAAACTATTTTCTTGCGCACACAACATTTTTTTTTCTTTTTCCTAAATTGCTTATCCGGTGGTTTAGATCTAACATGCAAAACTTTAAACAGTATAATTGGTTAGTGATTATTTAATCAACCATGCAAGCTCGGATTACACCAATTAAGTAAGATTAAAACCGCATTATCCAAATCAGTTTCGGCCAAGTAGGTATGCGCACCTCAGAAATTTCTTTCTGCTTTTCTAGATCATCAACCAACGCCCAAAATTCAACGTGCATGTCACTAATTAGTTCCATCAACCTCTAGTCAGTTTAATTAGGCTCAGAGATTACCTCAGAAACAACTCAGCTCACACACGAAAATCTGAAAATTTTCTTTCCTTCCTCTCGGCTTCTCGCGCAGATTTAATTCTGGTTTGATGAGTTGCGGCTGGAATGGTGAAATGCAGCTTGGTTGAGGTCGCAAATGGCCACGGCTGGGAGAAAGGAAGGTACAGGATCGATTGCTCTCACGCGTGGTCCTCTGATTTCTGCCCTCAGCTCGCTGACAGAACGAGAGAAAGAAAATTTTTTTTTTTTTTTTGCAGCTTGCTTTCTCGCACTCTTGCTCTCGGATGGCTGGTTTCTCTCACCTCTCTCTCTCTCTCTCTCTGTCTTCTTAGCGCAGGAAGTATAATGAAATGGTTGAGGGTTAAGTGGTAGAAGTGTGATTGGCCGATTGGGGTGGTGAGGCAATCATATTGTCCGAAAATGTTATTGGCCTGCATGGTTATTTTGGTGAGGTTGTGGGGTAATTTAGACATTCACATTGCCCTCCTAATCCCCACTTACGTTCCTAATTTTATTTTAACCCCAAAATTTATTCTAACTTTAAAAGTATTAGTTTAGTCTAGCGACGGAAAAGGAAATTTTATCGATTGGAGCCATTATATTATTTTTCACATGAAAAGTGTTTTTTTAAATACTTATTTGAAAACGAGTGAACATAATGCTAGGAATTACTAAGGAATAAAAGAAATGCAAATGACATATGAAATGATATTTATATATGCATTTTCAGGGTTCTCACATCCTCCCCTCCTTACAAAGAATTTTGTCCTCAAAATTCAAGCTTACTAGAGAAATAAATCAGGGTACTTGTTCTGCATTTCTTCTTCTAATTCCCAAGTCGCTTCCTCCAGTCCATGATTTCTCCATAACATCTTTACCAGAGGAATTTTCTTGTTCCTTAGCTCCTTTACTTCTCTTTCCAAAATCTTGACTGGCCCTTCTTCATACGTTAACGTCTCATCCACTTCAATTCCTTCTAGTTGCAGCACATGGCTTGGGTCGGGATAATATTTCCTAAGTATGGAGACGTGAAATACGTTGTGAACCTTAGCCATGCTTGCGGGCAACTTTAGTTGATATGCTACATTCCCAACTCGCTTCAAAATTTCGAAAGGTCCGACATATCTTGGCTTTAACTTCTTTCCTTTCTTAGATATTACTCCGCCCTTCAAGGGTTTAACTCTTAGGAAAACTTTGTCTCCTATTTCGAATTCCAAATTTTTCCTCCTTGTGTCGGCGTAGCTCTTTTGTCTACTCTGGGCAACTTGAAGTCTTTCTCTAATTAGTTTCACTTTCTCCTGGGCTTCTTCTATCCATGGTATAGCTGTAGGATCTACAACTTTCTTCTCTTCTACTTCATCCCAATGAATCGGAGATCGACATCTTCTCCCATACAAAGCTTCATAGGGTGCCATTTGAATCGAAGCCTGATAACTGTTATTGTATGTAAATTCTACTAAGGTCATATATTTACTCCATTTACCTCCAAAATCCAATATACACGACCTCAGCAGGTCCTCCAAAGTTTGAATTGTCCTTTCCGACTGCCCGTCGGTTTGGGGATGATACGCAGTACTAAATTTCAACTTGGTCCCCAAAGACTCTTGAAATTTCTGCCAAAAACGCGAGACAAACCTTGGATCTCGATCAGACACGATACTTACAGGGATACCATGTAATCTTAGAATCTCTTCTGTGTACAACTTGACCAGTTTTTCCAAAGAGAAACTCATGTTTACAGGTAGGAAATGTGCAGACTTAGTGAGTCGGTCAACTATTACCCAAATTGCATCAAGTCCTTTTTGACTTTTAGGCAGTCCCGTTACAAAATCCATTGTTATGTGTTCCCATTTGCATTCAGGGATTTCTAACGGTTGCAATAAACCAGAGGGCTTCTGATGCTCAGCTTTTACTTGTTGGCAAGTCAAACATTTCTGCACATACTCTGCCACATCCTTTTTCAAACCTTCCCACCAGTATAATCCCTTCACATCGTGATACATCTTGATCACTCCTGGATGTATGGTATACTTCGATCGATGTGATTCTTTTAAAATCTCTTTCCTTATCTCTTCATCTGCCGGAATCACAATTCGATCTCGGAACCTCAATACTCCTTCAGGCCCTAACTTGAAATCTAGGGTTTTCCCTTTTTGCACTTTCTCCAAATTCTTTTGGATTGTAGGGTCCGTTTTCTGGGCCTCCTTAATACGCTCTAGTAATGGTGATTTCAAAGACAAATTTCCAAATAATATTTTCAATTTTTTCAAGCGAGGGTTCCAACGAGTAACTTCTTCTAACATGTCCCACTCTTTAACCATTAACCCTGCTATTTGGGCCTTTCTACTTAGAGCGTCAGCTACCACATTGGCTTTTCCTGGGTGGTAGTTAATCGAACAATCATAATCTTCCAAAAATTCTACCCATCGCCTTTATCTCAGATTCAGTTCCTTTTGGGAGAACAGGTACTTGAGGCTCTTATGGTCCGTGTAAACTTCAAAAGTCACTCCGTACAAGTAGTGTCTCCATTTCTTTAGCGCAAAAATCACTGCCGCTAATTCTAGGTCATGAGTTGGGTAGTTTTGTTCATGAGGCTTCAATCTCCTAGAGGCATAGGCAACCACTTTACCATTTTGCATTAAAACACATCCTAGACCTTCTCCAGAAGCATCGGAGTACACGGTATAACCTTCTCCTCCGTCAGGTAACACCAAAACAGGAGCGGATGTTAAACGTCTCTTTAACTCCTGAAAACTTGACTCGCATTTTGGAGTCCAGATAAACTTATTCCCTTTCTTGGTTAGCTCGGTCATAGGTCCTGCAATCTTCGAAAAATCCTTGATAAATCGCCTATAATAACCTGCTAATCCCAAGAAACTTCTAACTTCAGTTGGAGTTTCTGGCTGCTTCCAATTCATAACGGCCTCAACTTTTGCCGGATCCACGGCAATTCCATCTTTGGAAACCTTGTGCCCTAGAAAAGATATTTCATCCAGCCAAAACTCGCACTTGCTGAATTTGGCATACAACTTATGCTCCCTTAATATCTGCAAAACTATCTCCAAGTGCTTAACATGTTCCTCTCGAGTCTTAGAGTATATCAAGATATCATCGATGAAAACCACTACAAACTGATCCAGATACTTCTTAAAGACTCTCTGCATTAAATCCATGAATGCAGCTGGTGCATTAGTTAAACCAAAAGGCATGACTGCGAACTCGAAATGTCCATATCTTGTACTAAAAGCAGTCTTGGGTATATCTTCCTTCTTAATCTTCAACTGGTAATACCCTTGCCTTAAATCCAGCTTAGAGAAAACTACTGATCCTTGCAGTTGGTCAAACAAGCTATCTATCAGCGGTAGAGAGTATTTATTCTTAATTGTAACCTCATTTAACCCTCGGTAGTCAATGCACAACCTCAAACTTCCGTCCTTTTTCTTCACAAATAAGACGGGTGCTCCCCAAGGTGAATCACTCTCCTTCACGAAACCTTTCTCCAAAAGGTCTTGCAATTGAATTTTCAATTCTTTTAACTCGGCAGGAGCCATTCGATACGGAGTCTTAGAAATTGGAGCCGTTCTAGGCACCAAGTCAATCTTGAACTTCACTTCTCTTTCTGGCGGTAGAGTCTTTAGTTCTTCGGGAAAAATATCCGGAAATTCCCGTACCACTGGCACATCCTCCAATTTTACCTGATCACTGGGGGTGTTAATCAAAAAGGCTAAGAAACCTTGCGCTCCTTTAGACAACATTTTTCTTGCCCGAATTCCAGAGATCATAGCAGAAGATGCTAACCTACCTTTAATATCTAACCTTAGGGTTGCTTCTCCGGGTATACAAAATTCTATCACTTTTGCTCGGCAATCAATCTTAGCATGATAGTGACTTAGGAAATCCATTCCTATGATCACATCATAACCTTTTATGTCCAGACTGATCAGATCCACTAGCATTTTACACTCTCCAACCCAAAATTCGCAATTCTTATAGGCTAAGCTAGTGATTATCTTCTTGTTACCCATTGGCGTCCTAACTTCCAGGTCAATGGGTAATCTAACGGGTTTCACATCAATTCCAG